>NW_006256756.1:1294865-1354354 GCF_000478725.1 Eutrema salsugineum | reverse complement strand
CGCGGATTACTACCTAGTATATAATTAACACACAAGGAAAGTAGAAAAACTTGACTAAAAGGCTTATATTAGTGCCGGAGAATCTATTATATAAAAAGTGAGTTGTGTCTCACAAACTTGAGACATCAGCTCTTCTCCTTATGACACATCAACTTTAAATTTATTATGAAAAAAATATTAACACCAATATTATGTTTTTAATAATCCCAGAAATCAAAAAAGAAAGAAATGTCCATTTTTGGTCAATAACACTCATTATTATCTCATTAATCTTATTCCTAGATGTTGGAAAGATGGAATAAAATGGTTATCATGGTGATAGTTTTTAAATTTGATTATTACGGTGATAGTTTTTACAAAGATAGTAAACTTCATCTAATGAAATAACTTGGTAAAACTGAGATGATTAATTTGCTGTGAATTATTTACTATCTTTATAATTGTAATCTCTTAACAAAATAGAGCTGTGAGTTATTTACTAACTAAAAATTTATTTACGAACTAAAATAGAGAATTAGAAATAAACTATTTAAAGCTTTATTAAAATTTTTTTCGGCTAATTATATGATTATGTTTAAACATAACCAGTTGGAATGATTGATAAACCTTTTATATTTTTAAAGTTGAAAATGTTACAACTACAATCACGGATGTAACTATGTAAGTAACCATTTTGAGAACAAATTTTAATACAATTAAAATTTACAGTTATCTTACTATATTTTCATTATTGTATAGTCTTTCCAGAGGAATTTTATAATTATAGTGTTTGGAATTTTAATATATATGTTTTTTTAATTCAAATGTTTCTTCGTCTAAAGTCATTGATTTGAGCTTATTATATGCCAATTTTCAGTACCTAAGTTTTCTACTTCTACAGAAATCATCCTAACAAGTGAAAAGATATCAAGAAAATAGAAATGTGTGACCAAAGCCTTGAAAATATTTTAAAATCATGCAAGTCTTCTTATCAGATAGCATATGGTAATTGAACTATAGAATCATAAGACATCATTTTGAGAAAACTTGGGCTGATGGTTTTTGACTTTGACATCAGAGTTTAAGAACCGCAAAGAGAGCTCCTTGACAAGCGCTTTGCTTCTCAAGTGACAAAGAGGGCTTTGCTTCTCAAGTGACAAAGAGGGCTTTGCTTATGCTTGGATCCATGGATACCATTTTGAATCATGTCTCTGGTTCACTCCCTCTATCTTTTATCCTCCTAAGAAACCTTAAAGAGAAACTCAACTGCATCAATAAGACTGATGCTGCGCTTATTGAAAGTGTAAAGATTGTGATTTAAAACTAGGCGGAGATGCTCAAAGTTGACATGTTTCTGATTCCCACAAGAGTATTGGTGGCTCTTTAGGCAAAAAAATTAAGGATGGAGAGTTCCATTTGTTGTTTAGAGGAGACAATGCTAATGTTATCTGTTACTTGACACTCAAGTTGGTAAGATTTCACTATTTTATCGTTTGTAAAGACTGCTCCAAAGTAGACGGCAATGCGTATTAAATTGAAGGTTGTTCCATCTTTTTTTCCAAGAATAACAGAGTAGAAGGCGATGATATCACCACACCAACGGTAGTTTCTGTGTAGTTCAATGCACAAAAACAGAAGGATACAAAGAATTGCTTGGGTTTATACATATGTGGTGAAGATTATGTGGTTAATGGAAAAATTGCTTCTAGGAAAATTAAGAGAGAAAAGTGCAGCATATACTAGCTATTAATAAGGTACTTTGTTATCTCCATTCTCTTTTTTTTTTTTCTGCATTTTTAAAAATTTGTGTAAAGAGAAAAATATAAGAAGTAAAAGGCAAAGAGAGAGTCAAAATTTACAGATAATATACCAAGGAGATGGTTAACAAAAAGAATGAGAGAGTGAAGATATTGCTCTCTCCTCTAGGATGTACAAGAAGTTTTCATATATATGTTTGATTTTTTTAAGGAACAAATAATTAAAGAATTTAAGTTCTTATAATTATAATTAGAGTAAACGAAAAGTGTTTTACATATAAAAATTTTAAGTAAAAGAGAGTAAAAAAACTATTATGGGAAGTTTACAAAAAGATTGAATAAACATAAATACTCAGAAAAGAGAAGAAAAAGTTATAACAAATCACATTACTCTAAATAGTAAAAACATTTTATCAATTATGGAATAATCAATCATCTATCTTGAATTAGGTTATATTTGTTAAAGTATAGTTTTTACCAATCAAAACTTAACTCCTAAACATTAAATATATATGAAATTTATTTTATTATATTAAATACAACTTAAAAAATCTAAATAATATATAAAGCCGCGTGTACCTTCACCTAATAAAAAGAAAACTTGAGCTATCTCTTAAGCCACGAAGTTTCTTCCTCCTTCCAAAACCCTAGTTCCGTTCCCAAATTACGCCAGAGCCACGCCGATTTGATTATCTCATCGCTCCTTTCGTTTCCGAATTCATCTCCGACCTCCATCCGCTCCTCCTTCGAGTGCTGGAGAAAGCTCTTGCCTCCGCTTCTGGTGATGCCTCCGTTCAGTTTGGTCTCATTGGTCGTACTCTCCAGCTCACTTCGCTTCTTATAGACTCCACTAAACGATGCTTCCGGAAACGAGCTTCTGCTCATAACTCCAATTCGTGGTTACTCCCTCCCGAACTCACCATCAAGGTAATTGATGTTAAAATTTTTTCCAATGCATGGTTTATGGATGTATACTATAGAATGACTTTGAAAACTCAGATTGAGCAACCTTTTCTTGTGTGTGATATTGAATTCAGTATTGTAAGTGCATGATGTCTCATGTATCGTGTCTATAATGGATATAAATTAATCAGGTGTTTTCGAAGCTTGAAACAAAGGATCTTATGCAAGCCATGGTGAGCTGCACCATGTTCCAAAAATGTGCCAAGGAACCTTTAGCTTACTCACACATCAACTTGACGACCAGAATCGTTGATGATGGAGATGTGCGTACCATGATCCATCGTGCTGGAAAGGAAATCAGGTGATGATATGATATTTTTTTGTGTATCAAGAAACCATATAATAATATATGGTTCTTCCAGTTGCAAGATGATCTACTAGATTACACTAATTCATTGGCAGCTTTTTGTTTGTTTGTTTGTTAAACTTGTTGGTTTATGTAAATCATTCCTCAGGAGTTTTCGTTTATGCATGCAGATCCCTTGAACTTGGACATGCTGGTCGCTCTGATAAATCTGCGAGAGAATTGCTTAAAGGAAGTTATCTTGCCCCACTTTCCCATAATCATGGGTATATTGGGTATTGTCTTGATATTTCAGTATCGAACTTGCTTTACCTATCTATGCAATTTGATGGTCTTTAACTAGACAAAGGTCTAGGCTGAGATCAGTTTAGAGAGAATCATCATCTTGCAATCTTGTTGAATCCTTTCAACATGTCGCCTATTTGTAATATCTATCACTAATATACAAATAAAAAAGAAATTGGTCCCCGCTTTGTATAGTTGTTGTTTTATCAGCGTTTGCATCTTTAAAATCTTCTATTTTGGTAATCATTTTTTTTTATTTTCCCATTCAACGAGGAAACACTTGAGACGCTACACCTTTACGATGTCAGATATATGGAAAACAAGAACTGTATTAAAGCGTTATCAGCTTGTTCCAATATCACTGATTTGAAGATTGTTGGAAAGTAAGTTGTCTTTGTTTGAATGTTACTGTCAGGTAATTTCATTATGCAGCATTTCTCTCATCTTTTCCGTGTTCCCTGTGACAGGTATGCCCCACCTGAGCAGATATTTAAGTCTCTCGCAAAATGCCGCTTCATAGAGAAACTGTTCTTAGAGATCTATGTTCTCAATTGTAAATATTCTCCACCGTGAAGTTTTCCATTATATATGTTTTACTCGAGCTTGATTACCTTCTTTGTAACTTCAGATCCATCAAAGAAAGAATCATCAGCCTTAGTGGAGTTTTTAACCAACATCCCAAGCGTAACCTCGTTAACACTCATTGGTTATAGTCTGAAAGATGCAACAGTCAAAACTCTTGCTAAGGTATATGACTCCATCAATCTGTTTTGTTTTTCATTTCTTCCTTGTTCATTAATTTGGTACCATTAATGCTTTTGCAGGGTGCACGTAAACTCAAGCACATGAATCTGTCTAAAAAACCAATAATTAAGGGTCGCTTTTTGAGGTTCATGTGTTTGCCTCTCAACATAATGTTAACAACGCTACTTGTTTATAAGCAAAAATTTCTGGTAACTGAAACATTTTTGATTGGGGTAGGGATCCGGGAAATCATTTAAAAGACAGTGCACTGGAGACTTTAATATTGAAAGACTGCTCATCTCTAGAGGAGGTAAAGGATTAAACGATAACCATTTTTTTTTTTTTGGTTGATGAATCACACTATATATCTTCATCTCACACGTCACTGACCTTGGGAATTACGGCATTTTTTTTTCAGAAAGAAGTTTCGCAGTTTTTGAATTCGCTACTCGCAGAAAACTTGAGATTCCTTAGGCACATTGTAAGTTGATTATAGAAATCTTGGTTAATTTGTGTGGAATGAAAGGGCGAGTATACTCATAATTAATCGACTTCTAATGGCGGCAAAAGAACTTACAAAATAAAGTAACTGATTGATTGTTCACTTTTGATTTAGATTGTTACCATTTCACCTAATGGGAATCACATGCAACTCTGTTTGCTGACATTGTTTTGGTTGTTGTTGTTGTTGTGTGTGTATGTGTTGTAGCTTCCCTCTGGACAAGCTGAAAGAAGAAAGACCAGGTGTCAAACTTGTTGCAGAATTTAAACCTGACGAGGAGGAAGACGCTGATAATTAATATTATAGAGTTGTTAAATTTGATAAATTTGATTTAGTATTATTTTTTTCCTTGAAATTTCTGTATTTATATACCATCAATTTGCCAAGCAGGGTTACAAAAGCCACTTTATATTTCTGTTTAGTATCACTTTTAAAGTGCGATTTGGCTGCCTGTGATGAGTATTTTTAACATGAGTAATTTTAACATGACGGATTTTGTAAAATCAAAGAATAAATTTTAAATAATAATTTGAACCATGATTTATGAATGAAATTGTAAGGAATTATTATCCCAAAATTTTCATAGAATTATAAAATTATTAAAATATAAACTTTTTGAATAAAAATAATTTTGATTAGATGATAAAAATTATCAAACTAATAACAATAATTTTTTAAAAAATATCATAATCCGTAAACCAATAACAGTAAAGTCTATTAAAAATCCATAAACTATATAGAATCTCGAACTTTAAAAAACTTTATAAACCAACTTTCTAATAACCCAATATTGTTACGAATTCATTTGTTTTTTTTTTCGGACGACAAATTCATTTGTTTTATATACATTAGTACAAAATAATAAAACGATATAAGGATTAAAAAATCCAAAAATATGGGCTCTGAGGGCGAACTAGGGTTAGCGGGTGCTCAAGGGACCTCGCCGACTGCTGAAGAGGATGCGACCATGTCAGACATCGGAGAGAAGGACAGACCACCGGGGGATCCTCCGGATGGGGGGAGTGTGTGGATCCAGAAGGTTACAGGTAGTGGTGCGGGAGGAAGGCTGTACCCTCAACGGGTGATGGATGCGGAGTTTGTGGAAGAGAGGATGCGTTTAGAGTTTCCGGATGGAGAGAATGGTGAACCAATGATTACGATCGGGGCAGAAGTGTTGGAACGGATGCATGGGCTGTGGAAGAGATGTATCATCGTCAAGGTGCTGGGGAGGCACGTTCAGATCGCTGGGCTCACGAGGAAACTTAAGGAACTGTGGAAACCTAAAGGGTCTATGCATGTGATTGATTTGCCGAGGCAATTCTTCATGGTTCGTTTCGAACTCGAAGAAGAATACTTAGCAGCGTTGTCAGGGGGTCCATGGAGAGTATTTGGTAGCTACCTTATGGTGCAAGCTTGGTCGCCGGAGTTTGACCCATTAACGGATGAAATCGTGACTACACCTGTCTGGGTGCGTTTGGCTGACATCCCAGTCACATTTTATCATGAAGCCATTTTGATGGGGATAGGACGTGGATTGGGACATCCAGTTCGGGTGGATTCGAATACGTTGTTGTTTGCAAGAGGTCGTTTCGCTCGGGTGTGTGTCGAAGTTGACCTATCTAAGCCACTCAAGGGTACAGTTCAGGTTAATGGTGAGAGATATTATGTAGCCTATGAAGGGTTAACTAATATTTGTTCGAAGTGCGGGGTTTACGGCCATTTGGTACACACATGTCCTCGTGTGGTTCGAGAGACGGCCACGGTGGCGGCTACCAAGCCAGTGACTGTAATTTCTCGGGAGGTACCGGTGGATAAGGAGGGTTTTCAGGAGGTGAGGAGACGGGGGCGCAAACCGCCAACGCAGACGGAGAAGGGTGCGAGCACGGCGGCTGGTGCGCAAGATAGGTCTAAGAATATTCTCAAGGAGATTTCACCGAATATTCCCATAACTAACAGATTTGGAGATTTGGGCGAAGATATGATTGAGGATGAGATAAGGGAAGTGGTGAATAATCAGGAGAAGAATAAGGAAATTGTTGGGGTGGAGAATCCGAGGGGGAAGAGTGCGAGTCAAGGAACGATTGGGGAAGGCCTACCAGTTTTTTCCGCAGGCCCATTAGGAGACCGTGAGACTGGTACAGCTAGGAGACAAAATGGGATTAAGCCTGTGAGACCAGTTAAGACCAATAACCGTAATGAGAAAACAGGCCCACGATTTTCAAGCAACAAAAACCAGAAGCCCACTCGGGGATTGGTTTTCGGACCAACACGAGGTGAGGTTGAACTCTCAGGATTAGGCAAACGGCTTCGAGTGGAGTTGGTTGAAGCAGGTCGACCTGGAGGAGTGATTGGGACGAACGGATACAGCGAGAATATGGTTGCAGGATCTAGCCTGAACACTGAGGTGGTGATGAATCAGGTAATGGTGGATGGCGAATTGAAACAGATGGAAGAAGAGGAGCAGATACCTCCACCGGAGAGGGTGGAGTCAGGGACTGCCAGTTAACGCCGTTCCCCGGCGATTTTACACGATTTATACCAGATTTTAATGGATTGCTTATTTTGGAATTGCCGGGGGGCCAACAAACCCAATTTCTGACGTTCGATTAGATATATGTTGAAGAAATATAGTATTGATGTATTGGCGATCTTCGAAACACATGCTGGTGGAGATAGAGCTGGTCGGATATGTCAAGGATTGGGGATGGAGAATTCGTTTAGGGTTGATGCTGTGGGGCAAAGTGGAGGTTTGTGGCTGTTGTGGAGATCAAGCGTGGGCACGGTGGTAGTAGAGGAATTATCAGACCAGCTTATCTATGCAACGGTGACAAATGGTACTGAGATGATACACTTAATTGTGGTTTATGCGGCGCCAACGGTTAGCCGCCGAAGTGGGTTGTGGGAGAAACTCAGCTCAGTGATTCATGGAGTCAATGGGCCGCTTATTATCGGAGGTGATTTTAACACCATAGTCCGACTAGATGAAAGATCTGGAGGGAATGGGAGATTGTCGTCTGATTCTATAGCCTTTGGGGATTGGATGCAGAGACATTCGCTCATTGATATGGGCTTCCGTGGGAAGCGTTTTACTTGGAGGAGAGGAACTGCTGCTAGTACGTATGTAGCGAAGAGATTAGACAAGGTTCTATGTTGTCCTCAAGCTCGGTTGACATGGCAGGAGGCGGTTGTTACGCATTTGCCTTTCCTGTCATCAGACCATACCCCGTTATACCTGCAGCTACAACCAGCCACAAAAGGAAACCCGAAGAGACGTCCTTTCCGGTTCGAAGCTGCCTGGTTGAAACATGAGAGCTTTAAGGAGCTGTTGCAAAACTCTTGGAATGGGGTTATTAGTACGCCAGAGGCTCTGGATGGTTTAAGGCAGAAGCTAAAGAAGTGGAATCGCGATGTTTTTGGTGATATCCATAAGAAGAAGGAAAAGCTAGGGGAAGAAATTAAGACAATTCAGGACTTACTGGATGTATGCCCAACGGATACCTTAATACAGCAAGAGGAGGCGCTTGTTAAGGAATTTGAACTAATTTTGGAACAAGAAGAGATGTTATGGTTCCAAAAATCGAGGGAAAAGTGGATCGCGTTAGGGGACCGAAACACTAAGTTTTTTCACACATCTACCATTATCAGAAGAAGAAAGAACCGGATTGAGATGCTGAGAAATAGTGAGGATGTTTGGGTTTCGGATTCCATGGAGCTGGAAAATCTTGCTGTGAGCTATTATAAAAGACTTTACTCTTTAGAGGATGTGGATCAGGTTGTTGAGAAGCTCCCATCAGTAGGATTTCCGGGTCTGTCTATGGAAGAGATTAAGAAGCTAAATAAACCTTTTGTTGCAGCAGAGGTAGAAGAATCGATTAGGAGTATGGGCCCCTTCAAAGCCCCGGGACCTGATGGGTTCAACCCGGGCTTCTATCAACATTGTTGGGAGGTTGTGGGGCCATCCGTGGTCAGGTTTGTCCTGGATTTCTTTGAAACAGGGACACTACCAGAGGCAATGAATGATGCTTTGCTCGTTCTAATAGCTAAAGTGGCCAAACCGGAGAGGATTACGCAGTTCCGACCTATCAGCTTATGCAATGTCTTGTTTAAAACGATTACTAAGGCGATGGTGATAAGGCTTAAGAAAGGTTATGCCGAAATTGATTGGGCCAGCTCAATCGAGCTTTATACCAGGGCGGTTGAGTACAGACAACATCATTATCGTCCAAGAGGCGGTCCATTCAATGCGTCGCAAGAAAGGGAGAAAGGGATGGATGTTGTTAAAGTTGGATTTAGAGAAAGCATAAGATCGAATACGGTGGGATTTTTTGGAGGATACCCTTCGGTCTGCTATATTACCTAGTGATTGGATTCGGTGGATTATGCAGAGTGTAACTGGGGCTTCTATGCATCTGATGTGGAACGGAGAGAAATCGGATCCTTTCCAACCAGCCCGAGGGCTCCGTCAAGGAGATCCCTTGTCGCCATATCTCTTTGTGCTGTGTTTAGAGAGTCTTTGTCACCTCATTGAACTATCGATAGCAAACAAGGAATGGAAGCCTATAAACCTCTCTCGTGGCGGCCCTAAACTCTCCCACGTTTGTTTTGCAGATGATCTTATTCTGTTTGCTGAGACATCCGTTTCACAGGTTCGAATAATCAGGAAGGTTCTGGAGAGATTCTGTATTGCTTCAGGGGAAAAGGTCAGCTTGGAAAAGTCGAAAATCTTTTTCTCTGAGTATGTGCATCGGGATCTAGCTAAACTAATTAGCGATGAAAGCGGAATTCAAGTTACTCATGATTTAGGCAAGTACTTGGGCATGCCGGTTTTGCAAAAGAGAATCAATAAAGACACTTTCGGTGAAGTCTTAGAGAAGGTTTCTTCAAGACTCTCGGGATGGAAGGGCCGATTTCTGAGTTTTGCGGGGAGAATCACTCTTACAAAGGCAGTCCTTTCGTCAATTCCGGTTCATTGGATGAGTACAGTTTCTCTTCCAGCAAGTATTCTCGATAAATTAGATAAAGTCTCAAGGGCGTTTGTGTGGGGGAGTACTACAGAGAAGAAGAAGCAACACCTTGTGGCCTGGGATCAAGTCTGTATTCCTAAGAGTGAAGGTGGTTTAGGAATTCGTTCAGCAAGGCCTATGAATAAGGCGCTATTGGGCAAGTTGGGCTGGAGACTAATTCAGGATCGGGAGAGTCTCTGGGCCCGTATTTTACGACAGAAATATAAGGTGGGGAGTCTTCATGAAACCAGTTGGATGGGGCCGAAAGGGAATGGATCTTCAACTTGGAAAAGCATTGGGCTGGGCCTAAGGGTAGTGGTGAAACCTGGGCTGCGTTGGGTTATTGGGGATGGACGTAATGTTCTTTTCTGGAAAGATATGTGGCTTGGTGATAAACCTTTGGTGGATGAGATAGTGGACTTGATCCCGGAAGTAGAGATGAAACTGACGGCAAGAGACTTATGGAGAGAGGGTAGAGGCTGGGACCTGCAACGGATTTACCCTCATGTTGGTTTAACAACGAAGTTGAAGCTATCGGCGGTTGTGCTTGATAGTTTCACTGGTGCGAGAGACAGAATTTCGTGGGGAGGGGAAGCTGATGGGAGCTTTTCTGTGCGGTCCGCGTATGCGATGTTAACCAAATGTGAGGAACCACGACCGTATATGGCAAAGATTTATGACAGAGTCTGGTCTGTTATGGCTCCGGAGAGGGTTCGGACGTTTCTGTGGCTTGTAATGCACCAGGCGATTATGACGAATGAGGAGAGACATCGTCGACATCTATGTACCACGAGTACCTGTCAGGTGTGTAAATTGGGAGTAGAAAGCATTATACATGTACTCCGCGATTGTCAAGCAATCTCAGGCGTATGGGATAGATTGGTACCACGTCGATGGTCACAAAATTTCTATCATAAAACGTTATTGGAATGGCTATTTTGGAACCTCGGAGAGGATGGGGAGATTTATGGCAGCCCGTGGTCTTCTCTGTTTGCTATGACGGTTTGGTGGGGATGGAAATGGAGATGCGGCAATGTCTTTGGATCCAATGGTAAATGTCGGGACCGGGTAAAATTCCTAAAGGAGCTATCAAAGGACGTGGTGAAAGCTAATTTGCTAGTGAATGAGCGATCAACCAGAGGCGTCTTGGTGGAAAGAATGATTTCATGGGTACCACCTGGAGATGGTTGGATAAAGCTAAACACTGATGGGGCTTCAAGAGGAAATCCAGGCCTAGCGGCAGCTGGGGGTATTTTGCGAGACAGTGCTGGGACTTGGAAAGGTGGCTTTGCCCTTAATATAGGGATTTGCTCCGCCCCTCTTGCTGAACTATGGGGTGTGTATTATGGTTTTTATATTGCTTGGGAGCAAAGAATACAGCGGGTGGAATTGGAGGTGGATTCGGAGAGTGTGGTAGGTTTTCTGAAGACAGGGATAAGTGACGCTCATCCGCTGTCGTTCCTGGTACGCTTGTGCCATGGCTTTATTTCGAGAGACTGGATAGTCCGTATCTCACACGTGTATAGGAAGGCTAACCGCCTGGCGGATGGGTTAGCGAACTATGCCTTTTCTTTACCTTTAGGTTTTCATATGCTTTCTTCTCGCCTTGAGCTTGTTAATTCGATTTTATTGGACGATGCGAACGGATCTGCACGCCCACGTAATATTCGTGTATAATTTGTTTTATTTTTATTTTTTTTAATAATTAAGGGGGTCTACCCCCTCCCTTACCAA
Organism: Eutrema salsugineum; assembly: GCF_000478725.1. Taxonomy (NCBI): domain Eukaryota; kingdom Viridiplantae; phylum Streptophyta; class Magnoliopsida; order Brassicales; family Brassicaceae; genus Eutrema; species Eutrema salsugineum. The sequence continues at coordinate 1,343,083 of NW_006256756.1, read as the reverse complement.
AAAAAAAATAATAATAAAACGATAGAAGGGAGAAAATCAGAAAACTCATTAGATGTTAGGTTTCATGGGTTCTCCGACGACAAACCCCACCCAAAACCCTAGTTTATGCGTCTCTACTTTTACCGCCTTCAGCCAAAGCCACGCCGATTTGATTATCTCGTCGCTACTTTCGTTTCCGGATTCATCTCCGACCTCCATCGGCTGCCCCTTGGATCGAGTGCTGGAGAAAGCTCTCGCCTCAGCTTCTGGTGATGTCTCCGTTCAAGATTGTCTCCTCGATCGTGCTCTCCATATCCAGTCGCTTCTTCTAGACTCCACTAAACGATGCTTCCGTAAACGAGCTTCTCTTCACAATTCCGGTTCTTGGTTCCTCCCTCCCGAACTCACCATTAAGGTAATTACAAATCTTCATATTTTGGGAGGGGATATGCAATCTTGAGTAACTTCCTCGACTTTGTTTTTTTTAAGGTGTTTTCGATGCTTGATACAAAGTCTCTAATGCAAGCAGCCGCTTGCTGCAAAATGTTCAACAACTGTGCAATGGACCGTTTATCTTACGCTCACATCGACTTGACCACCGCTACTAAACAAGCTGACCATAGTGTTGTTTGTACTATGATCCATCGTGCTGGAAAAGAACTCAGGTAAGCTAGGGTTTCTGTCTTCAACCAACATTCAAATGTGCTTCTGTTCTTTTAACTTGTACGTCTATTGCATACGTGATCATTTCTCATGTTTATGCATGTAGATCTCTCAAGCTTGGTCCTGTTGCTCGTCCTGCTGGATCTGATCCTACTCTAACTTTCGTTACATGGCCTTTTCTTTCCCCGCTGTGCTATAATCATGGTTTTCTTGGGTATTGGCTTCATTACCTCTTTTTTGAAACCTAGCTTTTTATTTTCTTTATGACTGACATGTCTAGTATTAGCCAAACCTAATGGAGTTTGGTTATGGTTTCGTTAGATAGGAAAGAACTAGAGTAGGGAAAAGATCCCAATACAATCTCATCTTACCCTTTTATTCCTGGACTTTATCTAATCTTCTAATTTGGTATCGTCTTTTTTCTGTTCAACTAGGAGTCGCTTGAGAAGCCTACGGCTTTACAACATCAGACCTATGAACCTCAGTTCCCTAAGGGATGTGTTATCAGTTTTTTCAAATCTCACTGATCTGAGGATTGTTGGTTTGTAAGTTTTCTGAGTGTGCCTGTTCGTTTTTCCTTTGTACAGAGGAAGTATCATATTGTTAGCAATTCTATTTTTCTTTAGATTATATTGCTGCTATTTTAATGTCTGTCGACTTTATAATATTATATGCTAATTCCTTGTGCAATACTCCCTAACATTTTGCATTACTCCGTGTTTCATGTGACAGAATTAGTCCATTTATGCATCTGTTTAAGACACTGTCAGAAAAATGTCGTCTGATAGAGAACCTGTGCTTAGAAACCTATCAATTCCCAGGTAAAGCTCTTCCACTAATCCACTGCATGTGAAGTTTCTTGGTTTGTTTACTCAGAGCATCCACAACGCGAGTATTTATTCAGGTCTCTAGCAATTTTTTTAATTAAAAAATACAAGTAGAAGAGAAAATTTGCTGGAGAAGTTTCTTTAATGGGTATCGATGGAGACGTTTCTTCCCTACTTTTAATATTAAAAAAGTTGGGAAAAGACCAAAGACTGTATTTGCCTTGCGGATGCTCTCAGAGGTTTTCTCAAGCTTACCTAATGTGTAACAGGTATCATAGACACTAAAATGGGTTCACCCTTGGTGGAGTTTGTGACCAACTCCCCCAACTTGATTTCTCTAACGCTCATATATTTTCCACTAACCGATGAAATGGCTAGGACTCTTGTTGAGGTATGGCGTCTATATTCGATTATTTTTTTTCTGGTATTTCTTCTCTCTTCATTTGACACCATTATGCTTTTACACCTCCCAAAAAAAAATTCCGATGTTATTTGCAGAGTTCTCGTAAACTGAAGTACCTGAATTTGTCCAGATCGTCTACAATTAACGGTCGTTTTTTGAGGTGCAAACACAATTTTTTTAATAGCACACTATTCGTCCAAAAGTCTTAATTAGCAAAACTTCACAAAGCAATAAATAATCGATTGTATAGGGATTTGGGAAATAGCTGCAAAGACAGTCCGTTCAAGACTCTTGTACTGCGCAACTGCCCTAATCTACTTGAAGTAAAAGATTATAAACCATAACAAGTTTAAATTTTTGTTTGTTTCAGCAGTCTTGATCTCATCACACTCACTGTCACTCAAATGAAATTTCAGAAAGAAGTCTTGAAACTTTGTAACTCACTACTCAAAGGAAACTTCAAATCCATTCGGCACATTGTAAGTTGTTATATAGGTTTATGCCAAACTCTCTATCTATGAGGATGAAAGGTATAACCTGTGGTTTACTCATGATGATCTTCATTCTTCTCCAATATAGGATGTTTCAAATAACTGCGGCTTAGTTTCTGAATTTGGCGATAGAACTTCCAAACCAAAGTAAACCGATTGATCCTTCATTTTCTATTTTGATTGTTATTAACACTTCACCAATGAGAATCACAACTCGGTCCATGTGATCAGTACCAACGATTCACTGAGAGTTATACTATTTGATAGGCATTACTATATTTTGTTGTAGATTTCCTCTGGAGAAGCTGAAAGAAGAAAGAGCAGATGTTACATTTGTGGCGGATTTTTCACTAACAAGGTTTTCATCGATCGATTACTATTATTAGGCTATATTTTTCAAGTATATATACAAATCATGATGATTTAACGTATAAAATGGGGATTTTAATATTTGTAAAATTCAGGTCAGAAAAGCGTTATGGAATTTACGATGAAGAAGAGTTGAGGCTGATAGAGAATGGGTTAGCCGAGAACGAGGAAGAGGATGACAGTCGGTTCTTCAGTACAACCGATGATTCGAGTGAAGATGATGACTTGGACTTGGACGAGGATGAGGATGACAATACAACGGATGATACGAGTGAAGATGACTCGGACGAGGACATGGGCTTTGCTATGTGAAATTAAATAATGCCCCTTGTTAATCGTCAATATATATATATATATATATATACATAGTTTAGTGATGATACTTGCTTTAGCATATCGACCTTTATAAGTAAGTACTAACTGTACTAGTAGGGCTTATCTAATCTATTATCCAAATTAATTTAAGTACTCGTCCTAATCCGTTTCTAATATTTTTTTTAAATGGCACATTATTAGATTTCATAAAAAAAAGACACACAAATAAATAATTAAATACGCGTGAAAAGTCGCTCTCAATCTATTCTATTAAAACAGAAACACATTTAGTGCTTGCATCCAAACACTCCCAAAGCTTTTTTTATAATATTTAATTTTATTTTTATATTTAATTTTCGAAAATTAGTTATTAATTTAGATATTTTTAGATTTCAAAAAAATCTAGGTCATCTTTAATTCAAATTTCAAATTATTAGAAATTTAATTAAATTTAGTTACAAAAATTTTCATTCAATTTAATTTAAATTCAAAAAAATCAAAAAAATGATAATTAAATTTTATTACGAAAATTTAGATAATAATTTTAATACTTTAGAATTTCTTAAATACATGAAAGATTTAATTTAAAATTTTTAATTTAAATAATATTTTTATAAAAATGCATAGTTAATAAATATTTTATCGTATTTTATCATAAACAATCAGTCTAAAATATCATATATTTGAAATTAATAAATATTTATATTATACAATAATATGATCGAGCTGATTAGAGTTATATATATATATGATTTGATACAATTAAACTAACAGGTTAGCCCGTTTATATATATATATATATATACACATTTTTTTAATAGCACAAATAGTAAATAAATATTTTATTATATTTTTTCATAATCAATTGATCCAAATATTCCATATTAGTAAATATTTATAGAGTTATACAATTATAATTATAGTCTTATATGGGTTAGTTTGTTAAAACATGTAAGATATTAAAAATGATTTAAGACAACTAAACGGATGAATTAGCAAATTCATAGATATAAAGATTGTTTATGTGTAAATTTAAATTCACATAATAACAAAGTTTATAATTAACTTTAGATTAATGTATACTTAATTAACGTATACTCTTATTCTACTAATATACAAATTTTACTGTTTAAAATTAAAATATGATAACAATTTTTTGATTTAACAAAATAAATAACAAAAACAAATTATATGTAAACAAAAAAGATAAATGTAACTTATATTAGAAATAAAAAAAAACAAAAAAGATAAATACAACTTATATTAGAAATAAAATAAAAATAAAACATTCTCGTTGGAGTTAAAATCTAGTTAAGCCTTAAAGCTCTTGCAACGTTGTTTGTCGCCAAGAAAACTCCTAAACCCTAGCTCCCTTATTGCTTTAGATATGAACCAGAGCGACTTTGTACTTGGTCAAGTTCTTTCCTCGATGATTATTTGAGCGAAGATGATTCCGTTCAGGATGGTCTCATCGATCATGCTCGCAAACTCGCCTCGGTTCTTCATGAATCAAGCAGTCGCTTTTCCCGGAAGTGGGCTACTCTCTACAATTCCAGTTCTTGGTCCCTCCCTCAAGATCTCACTATTAAGGTTATGAATCTCAAACCTACGTTTATTGAATCTATAGACGTTTGCTTTTGATCCTGTTATTTTGATTTTTTTTTTCTCTTGGGATATATGATAGATCAAGAGTCAGGCAAAAGAATAAGGATTCTCAAGTAAATACGTACTTAGGTCCTTTTTTTTTCGACACAATGTTTTAGGGCTTTTTTTTTTCTTTTCCTTTTTTACTTGATTTTTTTCATTTCTTACGGAGCATATCCATAAACCCACTTAGTATCAAGCGATTCAAGTAAAAAAGGAAAAGGTATATCTTGTGACTTATTAATGATCTGTGTGTGTGTGTTTTTTTTTGGGGGGGGGGGGAGGGAGGGAAATTAATTATGGATATGTTTTCTTGAGTGATAGATTTTCACATATTGTGTGTTTATAATGCATAAACAGGTCTTCTTTATGCTTTATACAAAGTCTCTAATGCAAGCTGCTGGATGCTGCAGCATGTTCCGCAGTTATTCTATGGATCCTGTATGTTACTCTCACATTGACTTGACCACGACTCTCGACTTCGTTGGTGATAAAGTTGTGTGTACCATTTGATCCATCGTGCTGGAAAGCAATTCAGGTGAGATAACCAAATCTGTATTATTTATTGTATATATATATATATATATTGAACAATTTATAAGAGACTTATCTTGTTTAGCAAAATATATAAGTCGAGAGTCGTGGTCAAGTAGAGTCGTGGTCAATTCATTTTGGTAAAACCAGCCTTTCGTAGATATTACTGTAACAATGATTCTGGCGTACTGAAATAAGGGGAAAAGTGTGTGTTTTATTTTTTTTTGAATGAATGTTAAATTTGATTCAACCCAAAAAAAAAACGTTTTTACATCAAAAGATGCTAACTAGTGATAGTTGCAGAGAGATTTTATAAAAACCAAAACACTTTTACAATCGCACTTAAAGTGAAGCATATGCTTGGGGTCATGACGTTGCTTGCGCAGCAAGCCACTTCTGCATCCCTTCTTCATAAACCATGTCCCCCAATATACGGATGGAACTGAATCGATTTCTCATCATTTTGTCAATATGCTTGGCAATCTGCTCAACTGTTCTTGGAGCATCCCCATGCCTCCTGCTATTTCGCTCTCTCCAAATGACATAGATGGTTAGCTGAAGAATGTATCTAAGAATGAAAGTGCTTAGACATCTTTTTTTGTTTACCGAGATTTTCACCACCAATTCCTCCCACTGTGAAGTGTAGTCTTGTATCATGATGCCCTTTGCAACCTTGGACCAGATATTCTCTGTATAGTGACATCCAAAAAACAGATGTGCTCTGTTTTCTAGATGACCGCTACAGAAAATACAGGTTGTATCCACATGCACATTCCATAAAGACATACGGTCTCCTGTGTTGAGTCTATCGAGGATTGCCAACCATGTTATGAAAGCAAACTTTGGGGTATGATATTTAAACCAAACACCACGTGCCCATTGGACCTGTGGAATGTGGATTCTGATCAGTTCTCTAGTATCCTTGGAGCTGAACTTCCCTCTATAATTTCCTCCTTTGGTTTTCCATAGATAGTAGTCTTCGTTATCCTCTCTATATCTGCTCTTAACCTTATCCAACTCATCTTCAACTTGATTGTAAAAAGCTAATCGATGGCGCCTTCTTCTATGGTTAATATGGCATCTTCCATTGTTCCGTATTCTCCAATTCCTATATCGATGAAGCCCCGTGATCCCACAGCACTAAGCAGTCTACCGAGAGGAGACCAAACTTCATGCCAAAAAGAAACCAACCGACCATTTCCCACCTCTACTTTTAAAAGCTCTGCTGCTCTGTTACGTGCTTTCAGAATTTGTTTCCAAGTCCACGAGCCTTTCCAAGTTGCAGTGTTATCCGATATTGACCAAATAAAACCCCCACGCAGATGATTTATCTTTGACCACCTTACCCAAAGAGACGACTGCGTAGTAACCAGGCGCCATATGAGTTTTAAACCACAAACATCGTTAACCTCACGGAAGTTCTTTAGACCCAGACCCCCTTCTGTTTTCGGTTTGCATATATCTCTCCACGCAACTTTGGCCTTATGAGTATTCAGAGTAGGTCCTGACCATAAGAAAGCTGAACATATGCTTTCTATTTCATCAATACACTTATTTGGGAGTCTGAACGCCGCCATCCAAAAGTTTATGAGACTAGATATTACCGATGTGAGCAACTGCAACCGACCTGCGAATGACAAAAACCTTGCAGTCCATGTGCCAATTCGCTTCTTTATCTGCTCTATAGGAGTGGAGTAATCCAGAGATGTCATTTTTTTAGTGAGAAGCGGCAAGCCTAAATACCTCACTGGTAAAGTCCCAATCTCAAAAGGAAATCTCTGAGATATTTGAACCCTTGTTGCACCCGAGACACCTGCTAAATATGCTGTAGATTTCTCTAAGCTTATCTTTAGGCCCGACATCATTGAGAACTCGTCAAAAACACTTATAATCCCTTCCAAAGATCGCAGAGTTCCATCAGAAAACACCATCAAATCATCAGCGAAGCAAAGATGTGTTAAAGATATTTGAGAACACTTGGGATGAAAACCAAATCTTCTCTGATTTGCAGCTCTATCAAGCATCTTTGACAGGACATTCATACACACTACAAACAGATATGGAGAGAGGGAACAGCCTTGGCGAAGTCCTCTAGAGCTTCCAAAATATCCAGCTAACTCTCCATTCACCTGGACAGAGAAAGAAGCTGTGGTGATACATAACTTAACCCAATGAATGAATTTCTCAGGTAAATGCAGTGCCTCCAACACATTCAACAAAAAGCTCCATTGGACTGAATCAAAAGCCTTGGATATGTCTATCTTAAGTGCACATCTCGGAGAGATTTGTTCTTTGTGATAGCCAGAAACTAGCTCAGTAGCAAGAAGAAGATTTTCGATCAGTAGTCTATCTTGAACAAATGCTGACTGGTTCATCGCAATGAAGCTAGGCAGAATTTGTTTCAATCTATTAGCTAGAAGCTTTGATATGATCTTGTATATAACATTGCAACAGGATATGGGGCGATAGTCCTTCATCTGTTTCACCCCCTCTTTTTTTGGTATCAGAGCAAGAATAGTGGAGTTCACACCCTTGGGAAGAAAACCCTTAATAAAAAAGGATTGAATACTGGTGACTAAATCCTTTCCAATGACCGGCCATGCTGCCTTATAAAACTCCACCGTGTAACCGTCTGGTCCCGGAGATTTATTACCAGCCATGGAAAACAGCACATCCTTAATCTCCTTCTCTGAAACTTCCCTCATCAAAAGCTTCCTGTCCTCTTCCCCACATTCAAACCCAAGCAGCTCCTTTAAGTCACTTATTGCCGTGTGTTGTAAATCATCTGGCACATGATTTAAAAAACCTTTGAAATGATGCACCGCTTCCTCCTTGATGTTCTCTTGCCCACTAATAACCATACCATCACTGCTTTCTAGTTCACTAATCCCATTTTGAATCGCTCTAGCTTTGACTGCTCTATGAAAGACTTTTGAGTTTTGATCCCCAACTAACATCCACGAAAGCTTAGACTTCTGACAAAGGTATGCTTCTTCCAAATGAACCAAGTGTTCCCATCGCTCATATATAGCCTTTTCCTCCTGCTGTGTAGCTTCGCTAGGAAAATTTAGGTTCTGCTCTTGTTTACTGCACAAGTTTTCAAACTCCTCTTTAACCCTTGTGGATATATTGTTGAGTGTGGATCTAGACAGATCTCGCATGGTTGGTTTGAGCTGTTTCAGTTTCTTTGAGAACCGGAATAAGGCAGAGGTTGAGTGAAACAAAGGCTCTGTCTCATTCCAGAAGTTCGCCAGAGAAGACTGAAACTGTGGAAGAGTAGCTATTACATTGGAAAACTTGAAAGGCCTTTTTCTCCTTTGAATCTCCGATTCAAAATAAAACCGACACCTTACATGATCAGAGCAACCTCCTGCTTCAAACACACCGTATGAGTTTTGAAATCTATTCGTCCAATTTTCATTCACTAACAAGCGATCCAATTTTTTACAAACCAATCCTTCTGTTCTTTTATTGCACCAAGAAAAGTGTGGACCATGGAGCCGCATATCACTTAGTTCACCATCCCGAATCACTGATTGGAAATCTCTCATACCCTGCAACGCCTGGAGATTTGGGATATGAGAAGAGTGGTCATCAATGTCCACAATCTCATTGAAATCTCCCATGACTATCCAATTCATCCTACCAAAAATCTGTGAAGAGAACACACTGCGCAGATCTTCCCAAAGCAGTCTTCTCTCCTCCATCTGATTTGAACCATATACAGCAGAACAGAGAAACTCATCCTCCATTTCCTGTAACTTCACTGAAACCGTTATCATTTGACTACTCTTATAGACCGGAGTAATCCTAACTGTATCCTTCCATACAAACCAGATACGACCAAGCTCATGGTGCTCGTAGTTATTCAAAAAAGACCAACCCGGAAACACCTTTGCCACGATACTTTCTGCCTTGCATTCCCGTACTCGAGTTTCTAAAATCGCCCCAAATAAAAACTCCTTTTCTTTACACCAGTTCCCGACAATCTCATGCTTTTTCGGTTTGTTAAATCCCCTTATATTCCAGAAAAAACCTGACATTTAATGTTGGTTTTTATTGGACCTCCTCCCCTTATTTCTCTTTTTCTTCCCCGAGCTTCTCTGAGATTGAGACGGACTGGGTATCACTGCTTCTTGTAGATATTTGTGTTGCGATTTAGATTGTCGAGGGAGTGGAATTCTTCCGCCTTCTTTCGGTAATCGTGTACCCTCGCCCTCCTCTCGAGATGGTTTTGAGACCGATCCCGAATCTTTGTCCACATCCTCTGCACCTGCGATATCTACTTCCGAGACAGAGTCTTGCTGCTCTAGAAGAACTTCCTCTTCCCCCAATGCGATCAAGTCAAATCTGGATTTAGAGACGCATATGTTGTCCTTCACGACGTTAGTCTTTAGAGACAAAGCTCTAACAGGTGATCTTGCATCTTCCCAGTCAGAGTTCTCACCCTTCTCATTCCCCTTATTTTTTGAACTTCTCGTTTCCTCCATGACTCTGTTCTCCTCAACCACTACTTTTGTACCTTCCTCTGCAGACGTTTGTAGAATCACGTTTTGGTTTGATGATTCAGTAGGTAGATTTTGTGAGACTTTATTCACGACTTCGTTCGATTGTCCCTTATTTTTAATCGAAGTAGAGTGTTCTGATGTGCTCTGCTTCTTTGTCTCCTTTTGCAGAATGATCTTATCACCTGGCTGAACTCTGCAATCTTTTGTTATATGTCCCCATTTGGCACACGACATACATCTTGGTGGAAGCCAAGGAAATTCGTAATGAACCACCTTTTCAACACCCGTCGACATCTTGAAATTGAAACTCTCTGGTAGTTTCTTTTTCATGTTCACTTCCACAAAAACTTTTGCTTCTTCAAAATCATTTGTCCATATGGTATCTGTGTGAAGTTTTTTAGGCTCCCCCAATGGACTCGTGAGAAAACTAAGTCCTTTCCAGGTAAACATCGTTCTTGGAACGTTGCGCACGACGACCCACATTGGTATTATAGACACATCAGGTTGTGCCTCCTCCACCACCGGGCTCCATTTAGAAACTATCATCGGAGTATTCTTGATACTCCACATGCCTCGTTGTAAAACTCTTTTCCTTACTCCTGCGTCAGGAATCTTGAATTTTACAGTTGATTCATCCACCACGTATACTTCAATCTTTATGCTTTTTGCACCAAGGTTCCATATACGATTCACCGTCATGTGAATATAGCCCACATGAGGAGCTTTTGCATTAACAAACTTCCCCACAATGCAGTCTTCCCATAAGGGAGGTGCATTTTCCAACACACTATCGGGAACACAGATAGTTTCAATCCCATCGATTTCTTCCACCTCAATATCATATTTTTGTAACGCTTTCCTCGAAGACACCACAGTTGCCCATGATTTCCCCACCTCTTTCACTTCAGAGGATTTCTTTTCCGCTTCAGATCCCTTCTCACCTTTTCTGCAATCATCGCCAATTTCCATCTGTTTATCCGAACCACCGAGATCCAAAGTTTCAAGCACCGTCTTCTCCTCCCCACTTAGATGTTGCGTCTTTGATGATGGATGGGAGTACTCCACTTTCGCCAATGAAACCTCCTCTCCTGCTGCATCACCCGTCTCCTGCGGTTTCCCTTTCTTCTCCGACGGGGGAACCACCTGTTCCTGCGCCGTCATCCCTGCCGGAACCCTAGCGTAGGGAAGCGGCCACCAGAAAACCCTAGTTTTTCCCCCTCGCTTCTATGTGAAGCTTTTTTATTCCCAAAATTGAAAGCTTTCGAGATTACCTTATCCTTATTTGTAGGGGTGGAGGAAGAAGGTGACGAAGCGAGCCGGAGTAATTTAGTGACGAAGCGAGATGGAGCAGTTCAGTTACTCTGCCAATCGCCCATTTCAGAATAGCCGGTGTTCTCTTCTCCGGCGAATCAGAGAAGCTTCTCGGCCGATGACTCAAAGTGTGTGTGTGTGTGTGTGTGTGTGTGTGTGTGTGTGTGTGTATTATTGATATACAAGAGCAAGTATTTATACAAGATATGTCCGATAGTTTAGGAAAGAAGATAACATCGTATATTCTAAGACTTATCAATAAGTTATATTTCCTAATCTCTATACCCCCCTCAAGATGGAGGTGAGAGGTCTCGAAGTTCCAGCTTGGAGAGAAGATAAGCAAATGTAGGAGCAGGCAATGATTTAGTTAAAAGATCAGCTGGCTGCTCCGTTGTAGTGATGTGATCAGTAGTGATGAGCTTCTCTTGAACTGCATCACGAACGGCGTGGCAATCTGATTCGATATGCTTAGTTCGTTCGTGAAAAACTGGGTTAGCCGCAATGTGAAGAGCCGATTTGCTATCGCAGAAGAGACGCATTGGTTCGTCATGAGAAATGCCAAAAGAGAGGAGCAGTTGCTTGATCCATTTAAGTTCACGCAAGGCAAAAGACATGGACCTATACTCCGCCTCAGTAGAAGACATAGAGATAGTGTCTTGTTTCTTTGTCTTCCAAGAAATTGGAGACGGACCAAGAAGAATAATGTAAGAGCTGAGGGAGCGACGCGTTAAAGGACAAGCATTATAATCCGAATCGCAGTAAGCAGTAATCCGGAGATCAGAATCAGCACGAAGGAAAACACCTTGACCTGGACACCCTTTAAGATAACGAACAGTGCGTAACGCCGCATCCCAGTGAGCTTGTAGAGGGTTCTGCATAAACTGAGACAGGATATGAACCGCATAACATAGTTCGGGCCGGGTAAAGGTCAGGTAGATCAGTCGTCCCACCAGTCGACGATAAGCTTCGGGTTTTTCAAGAGAAGAACCAGTAGCCAGTGAGAGCTTGTGATTGAGTTCAATGGGTGTGGACGCTGGTTTAGAGCCAAGTAAACCTGTTTCAGTAATGATATCTAAGGCGTACTTGCGCTGGGAGATGAAAATGCCATCAGTATTGCGAGCGACTTCGATCCCAAGGAAATATTTGAGCTTTCCCAAGTCTTTCATATGAAAACATTGGCTGAGATAAACCTTGAATCGTTGCATAGTAGAAAGATCATTGCCGGCAACAATGAAATCATCAACATAGATCAGGATGTGAAGACAAAGCGTCCCTTTCACAAACGAGAAGTGAGAATAGTCTGCTTTACTCTGTTTAAAACCATATGCCAGAAGAGCTGTACGAAGTTTTGCAAACCAGCAACGAGGAGCTTGCTTAAGCCATAGATGGATTTGCGAAGACGACAAACTTTCGACGGATCAGAAGATTCAAAACCAGGGGGTAGCCGCATATAAACCTCCTCATGGAGATCACCATGCAAGAAGGCGTTGTGAACATCCATTTGGTGGATTTCCCATGGCAGCCGCAACTTCGAGAAGAAGACGAACAGTGGAAGGTTTAGCAACAAGAGCAAAAGTATCGGTGTAATCAAGCCCTTCACGTTGACGATTACCAAGAGCCACCAACCGTGATTTGTAGCGAGCTATCTTGCCATTGGAGTGATACTTGATTTTGTATACCCATTTGCTACCAATCGCTTTCTTGCCGGGAGGAAGAGTGGTAATATCCCACGTCCTATTTAATTCCAAAGCAGAATATTCATCCTTCATTGAATTATTCCAAATATCATCAAGCATGGCCTCTTTGTAAGACGTAGGTTCAAAGGATGTCGTCAAAGCCGCTAAGAAAGCCTGGTGACAAGAGGAAAATTGCACGCGTGATAGATAAGCAGCAATGGGATAGGGAGTGTTACCTGGAACCGTAGTAGAGAGACCATGATCAGGAGTTGAAGGAGCGAGAGAGGGGTTTGGAGTTAGCTGAGACGTGTTGACGACAAAGTCGCGTAGGAGGACGGAGGGCTGTGGGCGACGATGACCACGTCCAAGTAACTCAGGAAGACCAGGCGAAGGAGCATCAGTTGGAGCAGAAATTAGCTCAGTAGAAGGGGACTCAGGACGATTCTGGTCAGTAGAGAGATCGTGATGATCTGGTAGCGTTAGTGGGGACGCAGATGCGTCAGCCGAGTGAGCATCAGTAGTAGTGTTAGGCACATTAGAGTGCAAAGTCAACGACGGGGTAGGAACCGTAGAGGATGTCGTTGCAGGTGCAAGCGGAAGCAACCATTCATCAAATGCGACGTCTGGCTGAAAGACTGGTGGTGTAACATACTCACCGGTAGAAACTCCGGGAAACTGATCTTCGAAGAAAATCACATCCCGACTGGAAAAGAATTCATTGCTTTCAATGTCATATAGATTCCATGCTTTCTTGCCGTAAGGGTAACCTACAAAGAGACACTTACGACTGCGATCTCCAAATTTGTCTTTATCACGGGCACGTCGATGAGCGTAGCATAAGCAACCAAACGTTCGCAACAGATCATAAGAGGGAACAGACCCATGGAGGAGTTCGTATGGTGTTCTACCTTGGAGTACTAAAGTTGGCGTTCTGTTGATAAGATGCGCAGCAGTAAGAACGCTTTCGCCCCAAAATGTGATCGGAAGCTTGGCTTGAAAGAGCAATGCCCGAGCGATATTGAGAATGTGACGATGTTTGCGTTCGACACGACCATTTTGTTGGGGTGTGTCAACGCAAGACGTCTGATGTTCAATCACAAAAGAAAGATGAGAGAGAGGTGAACTCGGAGCCATTATCTGAGCGAACAATCTTAACCGGTTTACCAAACTGTTTCTCACTCATGGCGCAGAAGGTGTGCATCAAACTTTTAACCTCTGATTTTTCCAACATTAGATAGATCCAAACAGCTCTAGAATAGTCATCAACAATTGTGAGAAAGTATGCAGCACCACAAGAAGATAGAGTACGATAAGGACCCCACACATCACAATGAATCAAGGCAAAAGGTTCCAAAGCTTTATTAAAACTGTGACCAAAAACTTCTCTAGTTTGTTTAGCACGAAAACAAATATCACACGGATGTGTGTGACCAAAATCAACTTTTAAGCTATCAAAAACGGGTAAAGATGATAAAGCTTTATAAGAGGGATGTCCAAGTCTTCGATGCCATAGAAGGGTAGGAGAAACGGTTTCCTTGCCAGTCCGATGAACTCTTGCAACTGTGACACCTTTGAAGTAGTAAACCCCCTCTCGCTCTTCACCTGCTCCAATCAGGGTCCTCGTAAAACGGTCCTGTAAAACACATAGTGTATCAGTAAAAATAACAATGCATCCAGTCTGCTTTAGTAGTTTGGATACCGAAATCAAAGTGCAATTAAAATTCGGAACATAAAGAATATTGAGAAGAAAATAGTCCTTGCTCAATGGTAGCGTGCCCATCTTAGTGGCACGTGAAGCGGTACCATCGGGAAAGGTAACAGCAGAGGGAATGATATCAATAGTATCCCGTAATAATGACAAATCTCCTGTCATATGATGCGAAGCACCAGTATCGATAATAACGTCAGTAAGTTTTGTTTTACCAGAAAAACGATCTGTGGACAAGGAAGTCTGCTGATTTTGAAGTAGAGCAATGAGAGCAGTGATTTGATCTGAAGGTATAGCTGCAGAGGTAGTGTTTGCGGCAGCTGAGGACACGTTTAAACGACCATGACCACGACCGCGAGAACCAGAAGAACGGCCACCACGACCACCACGAGAGGACTGTCCTGGAGTAGAGCGTTGCTGTTGTTGCTCGAGAAACCAGTCCGGATATCCGTGAAGAAGAAAGCATTCAGAAGCTTCATGACCCTTACGTTTGCAATGGGTGCAAAAACGGTTTGGGTCGCGGCTCCGGGAGACAGCTGCAGCCGCGGTAGCGGAAGGAACAAGTGCAGAAGAATCTGTTTGAACAGAGAATCCAACAGCATCTTGTCGTATCTCAGAGGACCGTGTTTTGGCATTGTGTTGCTCAGCACGAATCACCCGGGAATAGACGCTGTTGAGATCAGGTAATGGATCTTCATCGATAATTTGAGAACGGATTGTGAGAAATCGAGCCTCGTCCAAACCAAATAAAAATTTGTGGACCTTAGCATCGTCACGTTCCTTCTCAAGTTCAGTAGAAGCAGCGCAAATGCACGGCGTAGAAGACTGAAAAGTCTGGAGTTCCTCCCAAAGTTTTGAGAGGCGCCCGTAGTAGTCTTGAACAGATTGCCCGTTCTGTTTGCAGTTGTTAATCTCATCTTGAAGCATATGCTTGCGAACACCATTATTTGACGAGAAGCGGCGTCGAAGAGATTCCCAAAGTTTGTAAGCATCAGGTACGTGAGCCACCGTAGAGCGAACCAGTGGATCGATGGACGTGCGAATCCATCCAACGATCATAGAGTTAGTTGCGGTCCAGCGAGCAAGATCGGGGTACGAAGTAGGTTTTTGGATGGAGCCATCGAGAAACCCAATCTTCTGTTTAGCTTGGAGAGAGTTCCAAAGCTCGGTGGCCCACTCCGAATAATTATCACCACGAAGCAGAACCGGTGTGATTAACGCGCCGGGATTGTCCGAGGGATGTAGAGAGTAGGGAGAGTCCGACGATGACGAGGAGCTCTCCGTGATAACAGGTGTAGAGGTAGAAGTAGTAGTAGAATCAGTAGCCATTGTTTTGAGGCAACAAAACACGGCAAAGAAAGGGAATTATGTGGACACGAGAAAAAAAAATCGTGAGGAAGAAGGAGATTTTAGGTCAAAGATCTTTTGTGAGCTCTGCTACCATGAAATAAGGGGAAAAGTGTGTGTATTATTGATATACAAGAGCAAGTATTTATACAAGATATGTCCGATAGTTTAGGAAAGAAGATAACATCGTATATTCTAAGACTTATCAATAAGTTATATTTCCTAATCTCTATACGTACATGTTTCAGCTTGGGATGAAGACAGCATGCTGATTCTCTTAAACTATTTCCAATATATTATCACAAGGGCTCGGTACTAATGACTCATTTTGCAAATGTTGTTGTTGTTGTTGTGTGTGATGTAGAAGTCTTCTAACGTTGCTGAAAGAGAAAATATCAGATGTCAGATTGTAGCAAACCATAAATGAGTAAACAATAAATTTTGTTACTTATGCTTTACAACAATAGTTATTAAAAAAAGTCACATGAATTTATCTACATGGTTGTCTGTTTGTAAAATTCAAATCAAATGATTTCGTTTAGAAGAATGGATTTTTTCTGAAAAAAAAAAAGACCACAGCTGCTCTCTGAGGAAACTCGCTGTAGCTATGTTTTGCTCGTGAAAGTTGTTTAGTATACTACCAAGGTGGTACTACTTGATTGCATTAGTTTATGATCAGGGATTTAGGCATTTTTTAAATTACTCGTTTAAATTAAAGTTAAAACTACTATTTAACTTATATTGTGTAATTGACAAATGAGCAATTGCCTGATGCATAAATGAATGGAGGATTTAACTTATAATGTCAATTCAATTAACAATTATCCCTTTAATGTTTTATAATTAAAATTTGTCCTCTTAATATTTAATTTAAATTTAATCCAGTTTTACCCTTTAATTTTTTTAGAATTAATAAATTAATAAAATTGTTAAATTAATTGGTTGGTATGAAATTATCTCCAATCGCTTTAGGATTTGGTTGTGTGGACACTTTATTCGGACTGCACAACCATAGTCAAACAAAATACACACACTAAGAGCATCTCCAATGGTTGGCTCTATTTTTAGCTCTAAATATAGAGATCTCTAAAAATAGAGAAAATGTTTACTCCAATGGTTATCTCTATATCTGATTCTAAAAATAAATATTTTATTTTATTTTTAGTATGAATTGCTGATAAGGTCCTCTACTTTTAAAAATTTAAAATTGTTCCATATATTTTATTTTTAACAATAATTTAACATAAACATATTTTTAACATTAACTATTATAAAAATTTATTACATCACATAATTAAAAAATTAACAACTAATACATTTTTTAAACATCAGTATTAGTACCTTTTTTTAAGCATCAGAACTCAAGGAAGAAAATAAAGTTTTACTTCAGAACTTAAATTCTATACAAGATCCAAATATTCGTGAACATGTTCAAGCTGAACAAAGACGAATTTTAAAAGAAATGAGTTGATCAACAAGCTCCTTCTACATCTATTTCATTCGGGCAATATTTTGGTGATTTTCATGGAGGTGAAAACAACTTACAAGAGTATTAGATTACTAATCTAATAAATTGTGTGAAATTTTCTTTTTAATATTTGATTTTTATCTTTAAATTTTAGTATTAATTATGTATTTCTAATTTTATTATTTGTTATCTTATTGTATTTTTTTGTTTAATATATATTGTTATTAAATTTTATGTTAAAATAATTTTCTAATAAGTTATTAGTAGTATAAATTGAATTCAGTGTAATATTGTTAGTTATATTATAGTTTAGGTATAAAATGAAAAGATATTAAAATTAGAGGATTGTTTTGTAAATAAAAATTTATGCTCTAAAAATAGAGCCATGAAAAGTATTGCTCTAAATATAGAGCAACACTGTTTATTTCTCTATCTATAGAGCAGCATATAGAGTACCATTGCAATTCATTTTACTCTAAAAATAGAGTTTAGAGCAAGATATAGAGCACCATTGGAAATGCTCTAATACGAGATATGATGTTCACTTTTTCTTCTTTTTTTTGGAGAAATGTTCATTTTTCCCCACAACTTAGCATAATATTTCAAGTGTCTTGATTTTTGGGAAGAGATCATGGTATGGATTAAGAGATTTATCTATACATTTAAAAGATCTTAGAAATTAGTCAGTTTTTTTTTATACAAAACGTCATCTATTATACGGGAGGAAGAAATTTGTTAATTATGATGAAAGACAGTGCCGTGCGTAGATCTGTGGTGGCTTTAGGCGAACTAAACAAATGTGGTCCTTAAAAAAATTAGTGTAAAAATATTGTCTCAGACGTACACAAAATAATAATAATAATAATAATAACTGAAATTATAAAATTTCTAAAACATATTTTTTTCTTTTCTTTCCCAGAAAATTATTTACCAAACTCACATAATCGAGTTATTTAGCCACAAAATCAGACGGCTATGTAAGTGTAACTGGGAACCGGCTGAAAATCCGGTCGAACTTTTAGAAACCAGAAGAAAAAAACCAATTAAAATTTTGCAAATCGATGGTTAAACCTATAGATCCGGTTAAACCCAAACTTTGTTTGAACGTTGGTTTTTATGCTCAAAAAAATTTTAATTGATGTTGCTACTTGTATTGAAGAAAAATTATAAGCCTCCTCATTAAGATATCGATGTGGGATTTTTTTTTAATTATGTATGTCTCAAGTTTTTAATTAATTTTTTTTACTTTCCTTTGTTATTTATGAATATGCATAAAAATAAATATCAATGATAATACTAGTACAGTATATGGGCTTATCTCAAAGAAATAATCCAAAAATATTTACCTCATTAACTATATACATGAACTAGTTAATAAAATTGTGGCCCTAATTTTTTTTCAATTTTGGTGGCTTTAGGCTAATGCCTAACTCATAATACATGAGGCACGGCTCTAATGAAAGAATAATTGTTAACATAGAGTTATACATAACTGGTGATATCTTATCTTAACGCTGATGCTGTGTTGTTTGGTAAATTTAGAGAAAACCTGCTAAATCAATGGGAAAAATGAGTAAGAGAATGATGACAGCTAAAAAAAACATGCAAATAAAAAAAACAAATTAAAAAAATTTCGAAAAATATTTAAATTCTGGGAGTTAACTAATTTTCTTAGATTTTCTCAGATTTTGGTAGAATTTGTATTCTACATTAATGTAGAATGAAAATCATATGTAGAAAAACTGTTCTACAATAACGTAGAACTTGGTATAATAAATAGAAGTTGTATTGTACCAACATGTAATATAGTCTATCCAGTAGAACATGTAATTTATTATAATGTAAAAAATAGATAATATATAGAATACATTTTCTACCAATCGGTAGAATATAAAAAGAACTATAGAAAACGAATTCTATATGCTGGTAAAATATATAAAGAACTATAGAAATGAGATTCTACGTGGATGTAGAAGATAAAACATTCATTTTACCATGCGTAGAACAATTTTTTTTAAAAAAAAATTCTTAAATGATATACGAATATATTTTTATTTCTATTTTAGGTATTTTAAAAAAAAATTAAAAATAGTTTCGAATTTATTTCTTATTATAACTGCCACATAACTGATTTATAAAAATAATTATGTCAAAAAGTAACAAAAAATAGAAAATATTAAAGGGACAAATGTTAATTGAATTGGCACTATAAAAGCAAATTTTCCAAATATTAAATTTAATCAAAGTAGAAATTTTTGTTAAGAAACGTATCTTGTTTAAAAACTTTAAGATACGGTTCTTAATAGTATATGTTAGTTTTTTACTGGTGAGAAATTTTTTTTTTCCTTTCTCTTTTTTCCTTTTTTCCCACCAATTTCTCTCTTTTTCTTTTTTTTTCTTTCCCAAATTTAATAATAAAAAAATTACCAAGAAACCCATAGCATTAAAAATGCTCTAAAACGCGAGAAAATATATAAGCTCCAAAACCAAATAAAACACTTGTAACGTTGCTGTCCCAATGAATACTCCATACCCTAAGCGACCTTGCTATGATGTTACATCCTCCATCCAAAACCCTAATTCCCAATCTGTTGCTCCTGATTTCAACCAAAGCAACTTCGACTCGACTATCTCCTCCTTACTCTTGTTGCCTGACTCGCCTTCGACCTCCATTGGCTGCTCCTTTGATCAAGCCCTTGGTCGAGTTATCTCCTCTGCTTCCTGTGACGACTCCGTTCAGGATCGTCTCATTGATCATACTCGCAAACTTACCTCTCTTCTTCATGAATCAATCAATCGCTTTTCCCGGAAGCGAGCCACCCTCTACAATTCCAAATCGTGGCCCCTCCCTTATGAACTCACCATTAAGGTAATCTAGAGGTTGCTTTAAGACATAGATCCTGTTTTTCTGCATTTTTTTTAAATGGAATGTCTTCTCTCTAGACTTTAGAATCATGCAATTACGTTTGTTTAAGCTATTGAGGATTAGTTACTACTATTTAGACACAATGTTTTAGGGCTTTTTTTCTTTTGTTACTTAGGAGGTTTATGGATATGCTCGGTAAGAAATCGAGAAACCTTTGTTATTAACGATCTGTGTTCCTTTTTGGGATAGCTCTAAGGGAAACTTGAGGCTGTATTTTTTAACAAGTGATATCTCATAATCAAATCCTTTCTTCTGTCTTATTAACGATCTGTGATTTTTGTGGACATGTTTTCTTGAGTGATAATCTCTCACATATTGTGTCTTCAATAATTTATAATCAGGTCTTTTCCATGCTTGATACCAAGGCTCTGGTGCAAGCTGCAGGATGCTGCAGCATGTTCGGCAATTACTCTATGGATCCTTTATGTTACTCTCACATTGATTTGAGCATGGATATCAAAAGCTTTAAGGATGAAATTGTGTTTACCATGATCCGTCGTGCTGGAAAAGAACTCAGGTGAGATATCATCAAGTAATCGAATCTGCTTATTGGTCCTTGTAGTTGTAGATATGCTTGTGGGATTCAGCGAGATGGACAAAGAATCTCTTCCGGTTCTTTTTTTTTTTTTTTTGAATTTGGTCTACGTAATCATCTCTTACTGCTTCTTATATACATGCAGATCACTTAAACTCGGTAGTGTCGCTAGTCAAGTTATACCTCGCCTTACAAGATTAGTATTGCCTGGGTATTTTATTGTTTACAAGTTTTTTTATCAAAACCTGTCGTATCAATCTTACTTGTCCAGATTTAGTAATTTATCTTCTGATTGGTATTATCTTCCTCTCCATTCAAACTACTAGGGATCTCTTGAGAAGCTTACAATTTTACTGTCTCGATGGCATGTACATTATGTTCATATGCAATCTGTTGTCAGCCTGTCCGAATCTCACTGATCTCAAGATTGTTGATTCGTAAGTTGTTGACATATTCATTGTAATTTGAGTCTCCATCTTCTTTGCTTTGTTTATATATATATATATATATATATATATATATATATATATATATATATATTATTTTTTTTTGCTTTTGGTTTTTGAACTTGGTCTACGTAATCATATCTTACGGTTTCTTTTATACATGCAGATCCTCTAAACTTGGTGATCTCTCTAGTCAACTCTCTAGTCAACTCTCTAGTCAACATATACCTTTGTTTACAAGATCTTGTTTGCCTAGGTATTTAATTGTTTACAAGTTTATTATACTAATAATACAAGTGATATATTTATATACCAAAACCTGTATTTTCAATCTGATTTGTCCAGATTTAGCGTCTGTATATATTATATTTGATCTTCTGATTGGTATTATCCTCTTCTCCATTAAACTACTAGGCTGAGAAGGTTACACTTTTACCGTCTCGATTGCACGTACACCAAGCTTCTAGAAATTGTGATGTCAGTCTGTCCAAATCTCACTGAACTGAAGATGGTCAATATGTAAGTTGTTTGACACATTCATTATTGTAACTTGAGTCTCCATCTTCTTTGATTTGCTATGTTGTCTGTCTTGACTTTAAACTCTGCTCATTCCTTATTGGTTGTTCTCTCACTATCTGCCTTATCCCATGCTTCAAAGTGACAAGAAACCCATGCTACAACAGTTATCAAAGTCGCCCAATGTAAACCATGATAAGGTGATGAGGTTGTACCTGTCGAAACTGGCTGTAATAGGTAAATTGTTTTCCACTTAAAACTTTTCCTCTTTGATTCCTCCTTGGTTCTTACGTAATCTTTGCTTAATTACTGTGCATGTTACAGGCGTATCGTCATTTAAAGCATTAGTTACCGCTTGTCCCAACTTAACTTCGCTAACGCTCCTAGGTTTTAATCTAATGGAAGAAGCAGCCAGAGATCTTGCTCTGGTATTTTTCTTCTTCTCTTCATTTGGTACCATCAGTTTTCTTTTACAAACCCAACTCAGAATAACAAAGAAAAATTGAAATGCTAATCTGCAGGGTTTTCCTAAACTTAACTACATGAATCTGTCTGGAACGCCTGGAATCAGCGGTCAGTTTTTGAGGTTTGTCTTATCTGAGCAAACATTAATGAATGACGATATCTTTGAGTGTTTGTTAATTAGTAACTCTCTTATCTTGATGGTTTGTAGCGACCTGGGAAATAGCGGCAGAGAAAATAGGCCACTCAAGACTCTGATACTGCGCAATTGCCCTTCTCTAAAAAACGTAAAGTATAAAAAACTTCACAAGTTAATTCAGTTTCTTTTCATCTCATTCCAAAATTCTTAAGCATCATATATCTCGATATATCCAGGAATACATTATGCAGCTTTTGATTTCACTTATAACCGGTGACTTCAGATTCCTTCGGCACATTGTAAGTTTTGATATATAAAAACGTTGAAATAGTGCAAATTTGCCTGCTTAATGAGTGACTTTACTCACAAGTCACACAACACCTTCCTTTGTTTTCTTCAATAGGACGTATCGGGTAAAGGCAGCAGAACTTCCATACCAAAGTAACGAAACTGTTTTAATTTCTGATTCTTTTTTTACTATTCCAATTATTATATCACATGGGCTCGGTATTAGTGACTCATTTGCCATTGTTGTTGTTTGTTTTGTGTGTGATGTAGAAATCTTCTAATGCTGCTGAAAGAGAAAAGATCAGATGTCACATTTGTAGAAACATCAAGATAATCAATCATCATTATCAAGGTTCATTTTGTTACTTATGCTTTTTTTTTATAATAATAATTTTTCGAAATTGTTAGTTGAAAGCTGAATGGTTGCGTTTGTAAAATTGAAGTGCCCAATGGCTTTCTCTTGTCTGAAGCAACGGACAACTGTGACGACGTTCGTCGGACATAACTTGGATGTTGCTTTTTTTTTTTATGTTGCATATTTTTGCTCTTCTTTCATTGATTCTACCTGTTAGATTTCAAATAATGATTTTATTACGTTCTTCTTCTTTTTTAAAAAGAGAGTTATTCTTAAGTTCCTTTAGGAGTTGTTTTTTTTTTAATTGGTAGCTAGGTCTTGTTTTTTTTTTTTGGGTCTTTTGCAAAACTAACCATATTGAAATGGTCAAACAAGAATATAGCCATGAAAAGTCCATAATTAATAGACTAACCAAAAACCCTAACTAAGGACATTCTGCAAACCCTAACTTTAAGGGAGAATTAAGGAGTCTTATACAGTATATAGATAGAGGTGGAGTCTTACTGCGGTAATTAAGAGTAAGCTCCTCTTATACAGTATATAGATAGAGGACATTTTGCTTGGTGAAGAAGAATGGATTCGAAAAAAGGTAAGAATCTAATTAGGGAAATTTGAGTTCTCCCTTCAGTAGCTCCTCCTCCACCCCAAACCCTAATTACATCCCATGCAGTTTGCTCCGCACTTGAACCAAAGTCACTTGGACGTTGGTGCTGATTTCAAATAAATTAATTGCGTCTCGATCAAGTAAGCAAGAGGGAAATCACTTCTTTTTTTTTTAATTGGTGATTAAGTATGCATGATTTACATATTGTGGATAAAATTTTGTATAATAATTTTTTGTGCTTGGTTAATTGGAAAACATTTTGATATATCATTAGTGTGCTTTCTTTAAATTAATTTTGTGGTAGAAACAAAATATATTGCAACCGCATACTTTGTGGTAGAAACAATTTATAATCCGTTCCTTGAAGAAGAAGCTTGCAGATGGTGTTTAATTTTCTATGAGACGAAGGATTGATACACCAAAGCCAAAATACCAGTAAACAATTTTCTCGCTCATCGCTTTTTCCTATACTACTAAAACTTCATTTATTATTCATTTCAACGTAATTTAACCAATAAAATAATATAAATAATTAATTTTATATAGAACATCACTTATTTGATAACAAACAAAACCTCTAAATCATCACTAATTATTACAAAAACATAGTGCATATTACTTACAAAATGGATAATTTAAGTGTTAAAACATATTTTAATAAAATATAAAACTAGAAATATAAAGAACAAAATGTATCTGAAATTATTTTTTTAATGAAATAGATCAGAATTTAAAATTTAGATAGCTAGAATTACTAATTTTGAAATATACATGTCATGCCAAAAATATATTTTTCCATACAAAATAGAATATATAAAAACAAAACAAAAATAAAAGATTGTCGCTGGTCTTAGTAAGATTTAGGGTTTAAGAAAAACGGCTGAGAAGGAGAGAGAAAGAGAGATTAGAGAGAGAGAGAGAGAGATATGAAAATGGAGAAACCGAAGTACAAGCGGATGAAGGGAAGCCAAAGCTTTAGGGAGAGGATGCTTCTCGCGACCCTTTCTTCGACGCCAATCATCATTGATGAGATTCGTGCCGACGACATGATTGCTGGCCTCCGTCTTCACGAGAGATCGCTTCTCGGCCTCCTCGACACTATCTTCGATGACTCCCACATTAAGACTAACTTGACCGGTAAGTAACCAGTTGAATTCTTTG
This sequence comes from Eutrema salsugineum, assembly GCF_000478725.1. Classification (NCBI taxonomy): domain Eukaryota; kingdom Viridiplantae; phylum Streptophyta; class Magnoliopsida; order Brassicales; family Brassicaceae; genus Eutrema; species Eutrema salsugineum. The sequence continues at coordinate 1,318,408 of NW_006256756.1, read as the reverse complement.
GAAGTTGATCAAGAAGAATATGGTGCAATCAATATCTATTTCTTTTGCAGGGACTCAAGTGATATACGAACCTGGAATAGTAATGGGAAGGAAGAACTTGGTTCACAACTGTGCCCTGACTCGATCCATTGGCTATTATCTGGAGCCATTGCTTTTGTTAGGTTTATTTGGAAAGGAACCCCTTTCCATTAGGCTTAAAGGTGATCGACTTGTTTTCTACAATTCAGATAATTAATGCTTGTTCATCTTGCAAAAAACCTCCTGTCTTCCTCTTATTTAATTACTTTTGCAGGAATTACAAATGATCCTAAGGACCTAAGCGTTGACACAATCCGTTCCACTACCTTGAATATCTTAAAGCGTTTTGGAGTAGCTCCAGATGGAGGTGGACAAGTTCTCTTAACTGTTCCAAATGTTCAGACCCTAACTGTATGTACTTCCTTCATATCTTCCTCACTGCAAAAGCTTCGTGCATGGGGATAAATATTTCTTATCTGTTATATATCGCTGCATGCATTCAGGCGGTCCAATGGCTTGAGGAAGGAATGGTGAAGAAGATACGAGGTGTGACTTTCTCTGCAAGAGTTTCTACTGACTTTGAACATTCCATGAGATTCACAGCTCGTGGTATCTTTAACAACCTCTTGCCTGATGTTCACATTTCCCAAGATCACAAAGCTGGCCCTCTCGCTGGAAAGTAAGAACCTCAGCTTCAAAACAAAGAAAAAGGCAGATCGGAACAGGTTTACTTGATATTTGATAAGAGCTTAACGTCTTGATGAAAAACACTTGATTGCAGATCACCTGGATACGGAATATCATTGGTTGCAGAAACAACTTCAGGATGTTACATCTCTGCAGATACAACAGTGTCTTGTGGAAGAAGAGATGAAACAGGAGAGCTCGATGTAGAGAAGCAAGAGAGAAAACCACCACAAGACACAGGAGTTGATGTAGCTTCATGGCTTCTTCAAGAGATTGAAAAAGGCGGAGTTGTTGATTCAACACACCAGGTGCGTTTTGAAATCCTATAGATTATTTACCATAAACACCAAAATCGATCGACCGTTTTGAAAGTGAAAGACTTTTAAGTGTGTATTCTTCTTGATTCTCTGTTTTTTTTTTTTTACAAGGATTGTTGTTTACACTATGTGCGTTATGCCAAAAAGACGTGTCAAAGGTTCGAGTGGGAACGTTATCTCCTTATGGAGTGGAGACGTTAAGGAATTTAAAGGAGTTTTTGGGAGTTACTTTTGAGATCAAACCTGATCCATTGACAGGAACCGTCATTCTCACTTGCCTTGGAAGCGGTTTGATAAACCTCGCCAGAAAGTTGTCTTGATTTCTCACAACTGTTGTCGTCTTTGTGTTTAACACAATCAGTTTTACAGTTTTGTCTGAAGCAGGACTAATTACTATTTTTTAGACATCAATTTTTTTAACTTTCTTTTTATCAAGTACATGATGAATTTTAGTAAGACATTCAAAATGCGTAAGCAGTTTCTCAAGCATCCTGTTTCCAAATCCTGATGGTTTTATCTAAATGATTTCCCGATGAAGCTATCGCGTTCTGAACCGGATGGCAACTCACAGAGATCACTGCGTCTGTGTGGCCTTCAAGTCTCTGCAGTATAGTTCTATGCTGAAGATCCCATAGATACACACAATTGTCTTCTGATCCGCTCACAATGTACTTCCCGTTCGTTACAGAGAAGGCCGATGTGATACAGAACACTTTGTTTGTATGTCCTGTGTACACTTTCAGAAACTTCCCCGTCGCATAGTTCGACAGCTTCTGTGTGGTTTTTATCCAAACCAAAAAGATGAAAATCATTAGTTTAAAAGTGAGAGTCCACTACTCTCAGATTCAAAAATATATTGTTCTGTACCATAAATGTTCTTAAGGATCAAACAGAGAAGACTAAACCAAGAACTCATCAAAGACTAAAGCATACCAGATTAATTCTAACGTAACCTAAGTGATCATTCAAAACAGATACTCTTCATTCTTCAATTCATATCCAGCTTTGATCACAGGTTAAGCAAGCAAGCAAGAAGATTTAAAGTTTGAATCTTTACTTTCCTGTTCATGTCCCAATTGAAACACGATACGAGTGGAGAACAGAGAAGACTAATGCAAGAACGAAGGATCAAACAGAGAAGACTAATGCAAGAACCAAGGATAAAACAGAGAAGACTAATGCAAGAACCAATCAAAGACTAAAATCATAAAAGATTGATTCCAAATCATGCGAATTCAGAACTTAAGTGATCACTTAAAACCGATACTCTACGTTATTCAGTTCATATCCATCTTTGATCACAGGTTAAGCAAGCAAGAACATTAAAAGTTTGAGTCTTTTACTTTCTTGTTCATGTCCCTAATTCAAACACACAATGCGATCATTCGAAACCAAATTCGACATTCTTCAATGTAAAATATTTGGGAATTGATTTTGTTGAAACTTACGAGAGTACTGTCAAGAGTGGCAACGAGGATGAATTTCCCATTAGGCGAGAATTTGGCAAAGGAAACAGCAGGAGATTTATCATCAATAAGAGTCTTCAAGCAAGCTCCTTCTTTAGCATCCCAGATTTTGCAAGAACCATCGTGACTCCCCGAAACAATCAACGATCCATCCCGATTGAAATGCACGCTCGTAACCGGCATCGAGTGAGCTTTAATCAGACGGACGCACTTGCCCGTTTTCACCTCCCAGATCCGAATCGTCTCGTCGAACGAACCGGACACGATAAGATTCGAGGGAGGATTGAAATTGACGCAGAAGACGAAATTGGTGTGGCCTCTAAGCACCTTGAGGGAATCGTACGGAGATCGAGCGTCCCAGATTCGAAGCGTGCAATCATCGGAAGCGGAACAAGTGTAGTGCGAATCAGAGGACCAAGCTAGATCGGAGATACCACCGGCGTGACCTTCGTATCGATGAATAAGAGAGTAATTCGTCGCCGACCAGAGGATCATAGTCTTATCGACGGAAGCGGAAGCGAGAAGATTCCCGTCGTTGGAGAATTTCACGCAAGAGATCGCCGCCGTGTGACCTTCTAGGGTTTTCAGGTGACGGTATGGCTTATACATCGGAACATTCCCGCTTGTGCCTACGTTACCCGAGGAACTTGCGTTAACGGCACCGTTACCGACTCCGTTACCTCCGCTTGGCATCGCCGTCGTCGGTCGGATTAAGCGATATTCGTTCCGATTAAGGTGAAGAAGAGTACACATATACGTGCTGTTGACCATGACCATTTGTTAAACTACAGTTTTACCCTTCGGTTCGGTTTGGAATTACTAAAGCATTTGGTTCGGTCCAGTTCGGATTTATTGGAGTTTTATTGGTTTTTTGGATTTTGATTGAATTAAGTTTGTTTTTTTTTTTTATGTAAGTTTCAATTGAATATAATAATGTTTTAGCATAGTTCGGTTTATTCAGTTGGGGACTGTCTCAGTTCAAAACAAATACAAAGTTAACATTAACAATGTGCACATATATCTTCTCGGATGATTGACAGTTTGGTTTTGGTTTAAGAGCTTGAAAACCGAATGATATTGAAACCGAATTGTTTAAATCACTCTCTTCACCTTTTTTTGGTCAAAGACCGTAATGAATCACAAGTTATAGGTTTCTTCTGAAAAGTCAACATGAATGTCAGGGTTTGTATTTTTGTTTCTGAATTGTAGAGGCCTAGGGGGTTATAGAGTTATTTTCTTAATTCTTATTCTGAGCTGTTGAGCTTATAGAATAATCACTCTTCTAAACAAAAAAACTGAGATCAATTTGCCTTTGTAAAATTTCCATGATTTTAAAAGTCAATCAAGTCATCATGATGTGGTTTTCATAAATTATACTCCATCCGTTTCACAAAGAGTTTCATTCTGACACTTTTTTTTTTTCAAAAAAAATGTCGTTTTAGAATTCCAATGCAATTTTTAACATAAAATACCATTTTTAACCTCAATAAATTCAGAAAATCAATTATAAATATGATTCCAAGAGTCATTTTCTGCAAATTAATAAGGGTATAAGAGACATTTTATCTTATTTCTTAATTTGTGTGAAGAATGTCAGAACGACACTCTTTGTGAAACGGAGGGAGTATAACAATAATCACGTTTAACAAACAAAAATCAAAATTTCACATAATATTTATAAAACTAGGTGTTTAGCCCGCACCTTGTGCGGGCGGAAATGTTTCATTGAAAATACTTATTCAAAATCGTTAATTTATTCGAAAGACTTACTCAAAATCGCGTTGCGCGGGCGGGAACATCATCTTTTCTTTCAATTTGTTTTCGTCTTGTTCTTTCGATTTTTTTTCTTCCTATTGTTCTTTATATAGTCTGTATTTTCCAATTTCTAATTCTTCTACATAAAATATTAAATAAACAGACTTTTTCTTTGTGTTTTTCTTCTTATTTTAGTTTTATTCCTTCTTCGTATTTTTTTCTACTATTTATTTTTGGAAGTTTGGAAGTTTTCTATATTTTTCACATCTTTTATAGGCTTGACTATCTTTGTATAAACGATAAGTTTTAAAAAATCTTGTGGAGTGAAGCACAAAGATAACATAGACACATATTATCCGAGTATTCTAATGTGAACTCTCCTCTTAAAACGAAGATGAAATATAGTTTGGAAGCTGAAACGAAGTCATTCTTAAAGTTGTTATTCTTTATTGCCTAAAAATAATCCCAAAATTATATATAAATCAAACAATTAAAACATGTTTTACTTTTTAATCATAAAAATTAGAACTGTATTCACTTCTTATATTTCGTTGAAAGAATAATCTTCACATAATAAATTATTTATTATTCGAGACATATATTCTTCCAATTATTTTCTTAGAAAATATTAGATTCTTAAACAATTATACTTAATGAGATGACTTTCTCATAGGAGTTACTCACTTTCCCTTTGATCGTTATGTAAGGTACCTACTGGTATTATCTTGACTATTTTTTGGTTTTTGAAACTTTACCAATGTACTCTGTTATTGATATTTACATAATGAGATTATTTTTTCTTGAAGGCGTTGAAAGAAGTAAAAATCTTTTAATTAGTAGAGTGATGCTATAGGTTTTTTTAGGGGGGAAAATATATTTTTTATTTATCTTAACCAATAGCTTCTCAATACTATAACCTTACAATTTTTCACATGTCCCTCCGAATTGTAAACCGAATACTTGGTATGATCCTTAATTTGGAAAATACCACTTGCAATAAACCATACGGTTTTTTGCACCAATAATATAAATCTGAAGCTGAAAGATCTCTCACTTACCACTTGGATCTTTCTTAGACCCTTGTCAACCTTTGTCATTTGAAGGAAGATCTAGAGTCTGTTGTTGATTTGTGCTCTCATTGTGTTCCACATCAGCAAGACCATTCTCCAAAGCTTTCACGTGTTTTCGAAGTAGGTTTGGTTACTTTAGTCAAATGAAATCATTGAAACTTTTGGATGGTTCATTAGTTCCAGAGACAAACTGTTCCAACTACATCTCTGCACAATGATGAAGCCTCTCTAAACCAGCTCGAGCTTCCCCTTGCAAATACTCGAAAAAGTTGTGTCTTTGCATGTTCATGATGAGCAAGGTAGTATCCATATGCAAATGTCCATTTCAAGACCCTCCTACATTCCATTATCTAATCCTAAAATCAACCACATAAATACCTTGATCCGTTTAAAAAAAATGTTGTAACAAAAGTCTCATTACTAATATTCCTAAATTAGCATGATTGCAAGATTTTACCAATAACAGTCTTTAGTGAAATCACACTTTCTGTTCAACGATTCCACAAGAATTAACATGAAAAATATAATTTTAAAACCCTGATTGGTCTAGTTTTGTTTAAATTTAATCAATAATTTCCCATTTATATTTCATTATGCATGATTCTGGTTCACCTTGAATAACCATGTATTTCGCACGACCAAGAAAGTCTGGTTGGGGCAAGAGTCATGGGCTCATCGAAATCTTTATTCCAACGATTTCTTCAGCTTTTACTATAATTAGAGTGAAGAGCAGAGCGATCAATTCGACTTGGCTTATAGAGAGAACAGTAGAAACTCGTTCAATATGGTCTCTTTTATGCTTGTGAATATTTTGTTTTGTTTTGCTACGATTTTATGCTTGTGAATATATTCTTTACTATAACTGGACATCACAATTTACAACGCTAAATCAGTATGATTAGCATCACTTTGATTCCTCAAAATTTAACTGAGATGAATAAACCCTAAACATGAAATCCAAACAGAATCTCAAGTCTGAAGCAAAATTATTTTTGGATAAACCAGACACATTCCAAAAACAGAAACAAAGTTGAGATGGAGGAGCATAAACAGTATGGGATCCGATCGGTCATAGACTTATAGAGCAATGTCGATGGAAATTAATCGCAAAGCTTAAATACTCAATCCTCCTCATTCATCATGAACACAAACCCAAGGTTTTGAAACAAAAAAACCCTAATTCGAAAATTTTAATAAAGCAATACAACTCAAACGTCAAAACACAGAAACCACCGGTTGAAGAAGAAGCTCTGACTAATCGGAGATTAGGGCTAAAGTGAGAGCCTTGGGGCTTTCATATACAAAACCATATAATTTTATAGCATTAAAAGATCCAATATTAACTTAATGGTAACAAAATTTGGTATAGTTAATTATAAATAAAACTTAATTTTAATCAATTAAAGGATATTAGAAACACAAAAATAATTAACCATGCTGAGATTGAATGATAAGTCGTTAAAGCTAAAATTTACTTTGCTTTTAATATATACTACTATGATGATTAGTCACCTAAATTGAATAAGAGAGCTTATATCGAAAAATTTTACTTCACATATAGTATATATGATATGATTTTAATGTTTTTTTATATTCCAATTTTTAATAATTTTAAAAATTTAAATGTTTTTTTTATTAAATTCAGATTTATCATAATTTTTTATTAATTTACAATTTTTAATAATTTTTTTTATTAAATTCCGATTTTTTAATATTTTTTGTTAGTTTACGATTTTTAATAATTTTTTTATTATTTTTTTATTTTTAATAATTTTCATTAAATTTTATTTTAAAAATATAAGGAGGGGTAAAGGGTAATTAACCACTCTGAAATTGAATGAGAGAGCTTTAACTCAAAATTGTACTTTGCTTATAATATATATGATCTTTTAATAAGGAACACAAAAATAATTAACCACGCTGAGATTGAATGAGAAGTCTTTAAAGCTAAAATTCACTTTGCTTTTAATATATACTACTATGATGATTATTCACCTAAATTGAATAAGAAAGTTTATATCGAAAAATTTTACTTCGCATATAGTATATATGATATGATTTTAATGTTTTTTTATTATATTCTAATTTTTAATAATTTTTAAAAATTTAAATGTTTTCTTGATTAAATTCTGATTTATCATAATTTTTTTATTAATTTACAATTTTTAATAATTTTTTTATTTAATTTTTTTTATTAAATTCCGATTTTTAATATTTTTTGTTAGTATACGATTTTTAATAATTTTTTTATTAATTTTCGATTTTTAATAATTTTTTATTAAATTTATTTTAAAAAAATATAAGGAAGGGTAAAGGGTAATTAGCCACTCTGAAATTGAATGAGAGAGCTTTAACTCAAAATTTTACTTTGCTTATCATATATATGATGATTTATTAAATTCTGATTTTTAATATTTTTTGTAGTATACGATTTTTAATAATTTTTCTTATTAATTTTCAATTTTTAATAATTTTTTATTAAATTTAATTTAAAAAAATATAAGGAGGGGTAAAGGGTAATTAGCCACTCTAAAATTGAATAAGAGAGCTTTAACTCAAAATTTTACTTTGCTTATAATATATATGATGATACTTGGTAAGTATTTATTTTAACTTTTTCATATAATCATATGAGTCTTTCACAAGGGATCCATAAAGTTAGTTGAAAAAAAGAAAAAAACAATGAGTGCAATCAAAATCACATGAAGGCGCCTACTAGTTTTTCTACTGGCTAAATATGTGTGAGAGCATCTCCATCAGCAAACTCTCCTTTGGGTTCATAACAATATTTTAATAATTTATTTTTGATTATTAAATAGTTAAGAGCTCTAAGATTTTTTGTTCCTCCAATGGTGAACTCCATTAAAGGTTCTTAAGAAAAGAAAAAACAGTTTACAAGAAGTAAGCTATATTTGTTCTAAACAAAAAAGTTTATATTCAGTATTAAAAGCATCAATCCAAACACAGAGTATCACCAACAAGCCGATTGATCTCTCATACGTACCAAGATCTTAGAGGTTTCCTTCTCGACCATGACCTGGAATTTCTTCCCATGAGATCTTGCTGTCTTTGTTGGCTTGCCATTGAATGCTTCTCCTTGATATATCATCTGAAGCTTTTGCTTCAACAGCTCAACTTGCTCTTCTGTTCTCCCACATTTCTTCTCAGAGTTTGGATCCCAATTTTGTCAAATTTACAATCTTAAGAACAATAGCTAGCCAAACAGGAGAATGATGTCGATGTGAGATTTGTATACATTGAAGAGATGGATGACGATTGTCGAGTGATTCTTGAGCTTGTATAGAACAAAGATCTCTGAAAGATTGAAAGCTTCAATAGCTTTCTCTGCACTGTTCTGTTGTTTCCGTAATGCCTGTCTAACTCGTCCCACCCACCAAACCTAGAAGCCATTTCCGCTGAACCACGGTTAATTCCACAGCCGTTGACATTGCTTCTGGCCTGCGATGGGTTGTATCGAACTCTGCTCTTTCTTTCCATTTCTTCTTCTTCCTCCTCTCTCACAAATTGATTTGCCATTGAATGCCTACAAAGTGAAAAAACCAATAAAGATCCCACACCAACAAAAAGAGAGCATAATCTGGTGTTGCAAATATGCAGCAATTTTGCATAACTGATCTCCTAGTGAGCAATTTTGATACCACAATCATCTCACATTTCAAGCAATATATGTTAGTGATAGATTCAAAGCAGCCTAGTAGATCAATCTCTCGGTAATGATATGACCAAATGATATGACCAAATGAAAGCTCAGCTTCTGATCAAAATCAGAAATCTATACCCGTAAGAAAAGATTAGACTCGATTCAACAACATGGTTTGAGAATCTAACTTCAATCAAAACCCAAAAAAAAAAAATTCGCAATGCACGATTCCCAGAATCGGACATAGAAAGCAAAAAAGGGAAAAAAATTCACCTTATACGGCGATCGCGACACTTTCCTCAGCGCCTTGATCGGACTATGGCTAACACCAGGAGCATCATCAGTGAGAAAAGGCGAAAACAAGTTCAAGGACCGATTTGTCTCCGTTTGAAACCTGAAAATGTTCTGTGACGAAGAGAACCCAATAATATATTTTTTTCTCCGGCGTCTCTGATCTGAACATCGCCGTGCGCAAGAGCAAGAGAGTTGCGTAAGAGCGAGCCCCAATGATGGTCTCCACAAAAAAATCTGAAAAAAATCGTGAAAAAAACGAGAAAGAAAATGGTCGACAAAATAAAAAAGCAGGATATATCCATCAAAAATAGAAAACATGTCTAGCCAATCACGATCGTCCACGTGTTCAATCACATAGCTGTGATACCGTATCGTCAGCTTCATCCGGAAGAGACGGTCTTATTAAAAATAGCCCATTTTTCTTTTTTTTTTATTAGATTTTGCATATGATTTTGGGCCTCGAACCCAATCTGATACCCTGCTGTACATGCTCTGACTAAGTGTAGGCAAGAGTCAAACTCAAGACTGAAGCAATTCCATGACATATACGTACTGTTGACCTTGACCATTCGTGCTATACTGGCTAAATATGTGTTAAGTATTTTTTTCTCAATTTTTTTATTTTTGTTTTGAAACATCAAGGCAGAGGAAAAGAAAAATTTATGAGAGATAGAAGTAATTAAGCAAAAAAATAAATGGAAGTACTTTGCGGTTATAACGGTAAGGAATCAATGATGAGGCGAGATACAAGTACACTGTCTTTTGACAGTAACTTCGTCGGAATTTATGGGTCTTCTCTCTCTCTCTCTCTCTCTCTCTCTCTCTCTCTCTCTCTCTCTCTCTCTCTCTCTCTCTCTCTCTCTCTCTCTCTCTCTCACGCATTTTCTCTTCTCTCTGTTCCCAATTTCATACCTTACCCTGAAGAATCTGTCTTCTCTCTCTCTCTCTCTCTCTCACAGTTCGAACATCCTCTTGCAATGGATGCCACTGATACTCCTCCACGTTTCTTTAAAGTTTTCATCTCCCATTTTAGCTCTGATTCCATGGTAATGTATTTTCTCTCCCTTAGCTTTAGTATCGTTTTTGGTATTTTTCTTAAACTGCAAATCTTGTCATTTGCGTTTGTCTCTTTGGCTTTAATCTGTCTTGAAGCTTCTGTATGGATAAATCTCTTTCCTGGTTTCTTATTGTTCGTCTTCCTTAGGCTTTTGCTCTGTTTCATCCCTTTTGCTTCTTTCCTCTGTTTTGAGTTGTAAAGTTGTTGAATTTCTTACCTTTGGTAAAGTAAAGATGTTTTTTTTTTTTAACATGTGAATCGGTTTCATTTACGAAACTTTGCACTAGTTATGTTTGAACATGGTCGTTATACTATATGTTCACAAATAGATACAGATGTTTTGCTTTCTGTTACTTCTATTGGTCCCTAAAGTGATAAAAGCTCACCCTTTTTGTAAGCTCTTAACTGTTCCTAATCATTGACAGAGATGGAATATCCTCTTATGGAAATACCAAAATCTTCATGTCTATATGTTTAGAGAGTGTGGTTTCTTTCTGAGTTGGATTTTAAAGTCTCTACTTTGTGTCTTTAGCGTTTTCTCTTTTGAGTATTAAGGCTTTCAAGTTATCAGTTTGTGCTAAACATTTTGGTGTTGTTGAGCAGCTGATCCCTATTTCCTACTACGATGAACTCCCTCGTCTTTTACCTGAAACGGCGATTCTCCAAGGCACTGGTGGATGCTCTTGGAACGTAGCGATGAATCTGAAGGAAGAGGAGGTGTGTTTTGAACAAGGGTGGCCCGAGTTCGTTAAGGACAACTCTCTCATCGATGGAGATTTTTTGACCTTCGTGTACAATGGAGACAGCGTTTTCGAGGTCAGCATCTATGGCCTCCATGGATGTAAAGAGAATAGAGCAGTCACTGAAGTGGAGGAGGATGACAAAGAAGACAGTACTTGTTTTCTAAGCAGCGATGACACAAATACTAGTTCTGAATCCGAGATGGCCACTGCAATTCCGAGAAGCAAGAACAAAGGTTTAACACATTTCTTGGCTTTATTTTTTCCAGTCCCTTATGTAACAAGTTATTGTTTTGTCTCTTGATCAGGAAAAGAGGAGGATTCTGACGACAGTGATGACAGTGTTCATTCTCTAAACAGTGAAGACACAGAGACAGAAACAGAGAAGAACAAAGGTTTGACACATTTCTTAGCTTCTCTTTTTTCATTCCTTCTTTTTATGTGATTGAGTTATATAGACAAGATGTTTTGTCTCTTGGCCAGGAAAGCCGAAAGAGAAAGTTATGGAGGAGGACATTGATTTTTCTCTAGACAGTGAAGAAACAGAGACAGAAGGTTCTGAATTCAAGAATGTTAATACAATCCGGAGAAGCAAGAACAAAGGTTTTTACACATTGTTAGCTCTTTTAATGACTTGAGTTGTTTTATAATATAGACAAAGCTTTGATATTTGTTTGTTTGGTGAGATTTCTCCAGGAAAGAAGAAAGTGGAAGTTGTGGAGAGCTCTGATGAAGACACTGATAGTGATTATATTGAAGCTTTTAGTCGCTTGGATTTTGAAGAAAATTCCAACAGTGACAGTTCTTATTCTCCAGATTGCGAGGACACATCCGCTCATGTCAAACCAAAGGTGACAAATCCTAAGAAGAAAGGTAAAAGACATTAGCATTTCACCACTTTTGATGATTTGTGTGATGCTTATATATATGTAAAATATGTTTCGTCTTTTGAGGTTTTCCAGGAAAGTCCATAGTGTCTACTGGTGAGAGTTCTCATCGTGTTGAACCATCCAAAAGGAGGGAGAAAGGTAAAGAAACTATTGGCTTACTTTTCATCACTTTAACTAGGGCTTCAATTTGTGTGATGCTTATATAGAGATATGTTTTCTCTTTAATTATGGGATTTTTTACAGTAAAGAGAAAGATCAAAAACCCCGAGGTATATCTAGATGATCCAAATAATGTACATTTCGAGACAGGCGTGAAGAATAGGAAATACGAGCTGGTAAGATTTTCTTAATATATTGCTTTATGACTTAAATTGTTTGATTAACGATTTGTGTTTGTTCTTTGTGTATCTTTTAATACAGTTGGTTCATGCACAACTGGTGAAAGACTACTGCTTAAGGTTTCAAGAATACATTAGCTACATCGACCCAAAGGGGAAACTAGAAGCAAAAACTGCAAGGTGGAGGGATCAACGTGTGTGTATCAAAAGATGGAAACGCATATGCGATAGGAACAAACTGAAGAAAAACGATCGCATCGTGTGTGAAATCTTGCGCAACCAAGATTTGGTTTACGCTATTAAAGTTCACATCGTCCGGGGAATATATCTGTAAACACTATTGGTTTGATTAGAGAAGAAACGGATATTGTTACTCATCTTTATGATTTCCCAGTTATGTTGTAATCAATTAACATCACTATCTGCTCTCTCTTTTATGAGTTTCATCATCTACATTCAACATGAGGTTCATTATCTGCCTCTCTTGTTCTCGCATGAATCTGTTTTGACTGCAAGATCTCAAATCAACGTTCATTCAGTTCTGTGTTTTCATAGTAAGAATTATTCATACGGTTTGATTTTTCTTTATGTAAAACTCACTTCAATGCCCACTACATAGATCTTTGAAATTCAAGAGATTTGTATCCAAACATCTGGGAATGCAATTGGGATAAACAAATACATGGATGTTACTATAGACACAAACAGAAAAAAAAAAACGATTTATGCTACAAACAAACGAATGATATAACAAACGAATGTTATTTCAAACATTAGGAGGTGGGGATTTTCTATGAACTCTTGTTTTTGCCGTAAGTATCTTCAAAACCATCAGCTACTCTTTTCCTTCTTTCAGCAATCATTTCTGAATACGACTGAAAACCAAATACAACAACCAAAAGAACAACAAAACCCATCAGATCTCAAACAAAAAACAAGACCAAGATTTTGTATCAAAGACAATGACTTTTGCGTGACGAAGAAACCAGCATTGACCGAAGATGTTAGAACAAGTAGTTAGTATAGCACGGACTTAGTAGTTAAGTTCTACAAACTTTTATCAGATTCATTGCTTGTGATCGATAAAAAAATCATACCTTTGGGTAGCTATAAAGGAAAATGTACCACCAAGCGCCAATTAAACCACCAGCAAGCGATGAAACTAAAACCGAATGTAATATTGCCCAACTACATGCCACTATTGATAGACCCGTTAACATTATCGTCCATGGCTGACACCTGAAAAACATAGGAATATATTATCTGTTGTTGTACCTTATGACTCAAGAAACCGCACAACTGTACGCCCGAAATGTCTAATGAGAAATCGAAAACTTCTTGATTGCAGATACAAACCAAGTCATAGATATCCAAAGGTTGCCTAAAGTTGTAGTTTTGAGGTGAAACGCAGAAACCCTTTTGTAAACAAAGATTCAAACTTTAATTAGAGATTTCTAACTTAAGTGGTTTTGACTCTTATCAGCAAACTCTATCAATAAAATTCAAACCTAGAAGGAAGAAGAAAATTACTGAAAAAAAAAAAAAACTTGAATTTGGGAACTTCTTTAAGAGGATTTACCAGGAGGGCTTTGTGTCCCAGACGGAGTCGTATTCGAGTGAGAGATGGTCTAAGTAACCTTCCATGTCATCAATTGCGCCATTTTCATTAACGAATCTCGAATCCTTCTCTTCTCTCCGATTTCCGCCCAAACCTCTAATTTGCGTGAAGATTTTTGTCTGCTTGAGATTCAATGAGTTGAGATTCTTTCGCGTTCGGGTATTAAGTATTGTAATTCGGGTCTGAGTTTGAAACCGAAACGGCGACAGAGAGACGGTGGGGATGGAGAGACTTGCCATCTGAAGAAGACGATAAGAATAGAGGACTCAATTGACTCTAATCAAAATTTGGGGTGCTTTGTATAAGAAAGAACTTTCGATTAAAAAACTTATTGGGCCTATTTATGGGCTTTATTGCTTAAAAAAAGGTGCATATATTTTGACCCAAAGCGCAAAATTTTCCAATTGGTCAAGAATCAAGGAGCTGGCGGCTAAGATCCTAGGACGGGGTACCAGTGTAAATAAACTGACATCGAGGGGTATTTGATCTTAATCTAGATAAAGGTGAGGGTACTATCGTAAATAAAAGGAAAGCGAGAGATGCCGGCACGTGAGATAGATTTGTGACCCTCCGATCTAAATATCTCGAACTTATCGTATCGGGACCCACTCTCCAATAGTCCTTATCCACCTTGCGTGAGCTAAGATCCAAGCGCCACGTCATACTATCTCCCCGATCGCCTTTAAAATCATCACTACCTTCGTCAATCATTTTGATCTCTCTCTACAACATCTGTGAAAAACCTAACTTGCGCCCAAAAGTTTTAGATTCTTGAAAAACAAATTAGGGTTGATAACTTTTGATCCATGGGCTTACTTGATCATCTGTGGGATGACACCGTCGCTGGTCCTCGGCCAGAGAATGGCCTTGGCAAGCTTCGGAAACACCATACCTTCAGTTTCCGGCCTAGCTCCGGCAATGGTACGCCGCGTTTTGCTATCTTGAGCTGGTGACTGATCATTGTTTTTTAATTGACAGATTATCAATCCGATTATTAAAATAACTAAAATGAAAAAAAAAAAATTTAGCATCAACGGATAAGAGTATTTCATGGCTTAATCGTCGATCGATCTGATGTTTTTTTTTTTCTGGTCTGGAATAATTGACCGTGATTTTAGATCAATCGGACGGTGGAAGCGTGAGATCGTACGGTGAGGATTCGCCGGAAGAAGCCGTGAAAGTAACACGCAGCATCATGATAGTAAAACCACCAGGGTACCAAGGCGGTTCAGCTCCGGTTTCGCCGGCCGGTTCAACCCCGCCAGTGTCTCCTTTCTCTGGTGAGTATTTAATTACCACTGTAATTAGTTGGTAGGTGATACAGGAGTACACTCACTATATTCGTTTAAGGGTAGATCCGTCTATTCGTTAAGGAAATAACTCTGATTGGATGTTATTTAAGGTTACTATTTTTGACATTTTACACTCTCTAGCTGACTATGTCTATGGGGATGTACTTTAATAACCTGAGCTGTGTAATTGTGTAGTATTTATTAATTAGTCTATGTGTGCATAGTGCACTTTAGATCTTTTTTTGTCTATTATAATTTGTTACTCCAATTTGGCAATTGTGTTCCCTAGTAATTATTAAATTAGACTTTGTGTGCATAGTGCACTTAGATCTTTTTTGTCTATTATAATTTGTTACTCCAAATTGGCTTAACTGACATTATTGATTATAGTTGCTTGGTTAATATATTGGTTGAATTTGGTGAGCCGTCTTGTCAAATGTTGTCATACATACCTAACCTCACAGATTATTTTTTGTGTGGTCGTTAATTTCCTCCTCCTTCAAAGTCATCTTGTGATTGAAAGATATAAATGTTGTTAAAAGGAGTCATATATTATTGGTTGAAGTGTGAATGTACTAACGAAAAGGGACCCTTTGGGAATGTAAACGGAGCAAACGCAGGAGGAAAGGAACCCTTTCGGTTTAGGAGAAGGTCGACGTCGGATGCGTTCGATAAGGCAGCAGGATCAGAGAGTGGACCAAGGAGCTCTCCTCCTACTTACGGCGTGTGATCTCTAACCCAACAATGTTGTCCCAAAAGAGAAAGCAGAAGAAGCAGAGTACGTACCCTGAGACGCTGTCGTTTTGTCACTCAAGTGGTCGTTGCAGAAATTCGTGTTCTTTTTTTTTTTTTTTTGTAGGCCAAATTAAAGAGGTTTTCTTTTGTGTGTGTGCGTGTAAGAGTTTGTTTGTGTGTTTTGTGATTATGTCTCTGTTTTCTTTTTCTTTTTCTTTTTTGTATGTCATATCGTTTTCGCAATGCTTCTACGCTTTTGTACATTTTTTGCTGCAATGATAATAAAAATATGTAGATGCTTAACATCAGTTGTTTTCATGTATTGATCCAGCACATCCTTCACTCTGCTTTTTGGACATCACAGTCTCTTGAGACCACATTTTCATTTTTTTCAAACTTAAGGAAAAATATTGGATACTAAATAAGATTTGACAATGACTGCAAAAAACGACTCTTTATACTTTTCCTGAATTGATAAATGTTTATCCTCCTCAACAACATTTTTATTTTATATTTAAAAAAGGAGATTGATAATATTTGAGTCTTTCGACAAAATCCAAATCACAGAGAAACTTTGTCACTGACAACGACGATGATGAAGATAGAGGACTCAATTGTTTCTAATTAAAATTTGAGGTGCTTTGTATATAATAAAATAATTTACGCTGCTGAATAAATAAATATGGAAAGAATGTTCGATACTTTTTATTGGGCTTTGTATGGGCCCCAATAAGAAAAGAGCACGTAGATTTGTCTCAAAGCCCTAATATTTTCAGAATCGTCTGATAAGATTTTTGTTTTTCCGTCGTCGTCATCGAAGTGAATTTTGGGGGAGATCCAGAATGACGATGAACTCGCTTCCAAGGAGGTTTGGGAGGAATCAAGGATATCTGGATCGAGATTATCGTAAAGGGAGGAGATCTGATTCCGAATCCGATGAAGAGTTGAAGGGATTGAGTCACGAGGAATACAGGAGGAATAAACGGCTTAAGATGCGGAAATCGGGGAGGTTCTGCTTCTGGGAGAACACGCCGAGCCCGCCTAGAGATCAGAACGAGGATTCCGATGAGATCTCCGACGAGATTCTGGAAAGGGATGATAACCCGAAAGGTAAAGACAGGAAAGGTGAGTCTGATTCAGGCAAGTCAGAGTCGGAATCTGAATCTGACGACTTGAGATCTAGGAAGAGAAAGAGTAAGAGCTCTAAGAGAAAGCGTAGGCGTAGGAGATCGTATGATAGCGATAGTGAGTCTGAAGAGAGTGAGAGTGAGTCGGAAGAGGAAGATAGGAGACGAAGAAGGAAGAAGAAGAGCAAAAGCAAAAGCCGCCGCAGTAGTAGGAAAAGGCGAGGACATAGGAGAAAGAGGAGATACAGTGACTCTGACGAGAGCAGCGATGGAGATAGCAAAATGGAGGAATCTGAGATTAGTGCTTCGTCGTCTGGGGATGAACTTAGCAAGTCAAAGAGCAGGAAGCGTAAGAAATCTTCGGTTTCTAGTTCCAAACGAAGCAAGGGAAAGAAAACGAAGTCAGAAACCGAAAGCGATGGTTCTGACACTGATTCCAAGGCGCAGTTAGAAGAAACGGTGAAGGATCCTGAGCTTGATGAGGAGGAGTTGAAGAAGTTCAAAGAGATGATTGAATCAAAGAAGAAAGCTTCAGCCCCCGATGATGAAGAAGAAGCTGATGTTGGTCCAATGCCATTGCCTAAAGCTGAAGGACACATCAGTTATGGTGGTGCTTTAAGACCTGGTGAAGGAGACGCCATAGCACAGTATGTGCAGCAAGGTAAACGTATCCCACGTAGAGGAGAAGTGGGTCTTAACGCTGAAGAGATTCAGAAGTTTGAGGATCTTGGTTATGTGATGAGTGGAAGTAGGCATCAAAGGATGAATGCTATTCGTATCAGAAAGGAAAACCAGGTTTACAGTGCTGAAGACAAACGGGCCTTGGCTATGTTTAACTATGAGGAGAAGGCGAAGCGCGAGGCTAAGGTTATGTCTGATCTCTCGCGGCTTGTGCAGCGCCATATGGGAGAAGAGTTAGGGCCTAATCACGACCCTTTTGGTGCTGGAAAGACTGATGGAGCTGATGACTGATTGGCATTGCTTCCTGCTGCTGCTTGTGTGGGTACTGTGTACTCATCTTATGCCTTTTTTCTTGTAGACTGTTCCTTATTTGCATCATAGTTACTGTTGTTTGCTACTTGCCCGTTAATGAGAGTCATAGCTAATGCGTCAATTTGCTATGTGTATCACATGATTGTGTTTATGTGTTAAAGATCAAAGATTCTGACTTTAGGGATCTGCAACTGTTTTGCTTTATTTCTTGTAGACTGGTCCTTATTTGCATCATAGTTACCGTTGTTTGCTACTTGCCCGTTAATGAGATTCATAGCTAATGCGTTAATTTGCTATGTGTATCACATGATTGTGTTTATGTGTTAAAGATCAAAGATTCTGACTTTAGGGATCTGTTTTGCTGCAATTTGCTTGAGATTTTATTCGATAATATCAGAAGATTGAATTTTGTAGGGCATTCGTTTAGTTCGAAGATGGTAGAACAATCAAAGTATTTAGCATATCCGCTCTGTGCCTACTTGTCTTATGGCCAATGAAAATTGGGAGCTTCATTATGCGTGAATCGCTACATATCATATGATTGTGCTTGTGTCTTAAAGACCACAAGATTCTGACTTCATGGTTGTAAAACTGTTTTCATACATTTGCTTTGGGTTGTGTTCGGTGATTACGTATATTGAATTTTGGAGTTGGATTTTCGAAGATGATATTGAACATTCGCTTTATGTCCAATTCTTGGCTTATCAAATGAAAACAATTGATTCTTGAAAAACTCAGCAAATGGTATTATGGTCGTGACTTAGTCATCTTCCTCATGAGCTTTGATCTTATCATGGTTGTAGTGACTTTTTTATGGTAATGCTACATGAAATGAAAGTCTTTGTGGTCATGTTATGTTATCATTGTCAGCGTTAAGGATTATCACCATCCTATTTTTGGAACTATGAAAACAAACAAGTATATTATTGGGATCTCTATAATTATCAAGTGCAATAATATTTTCCGAATTTGCAGGCAGATATTATTGGCTTATTATCTGTAAGGGTTTCAATAATAGTTTATGATTCCACTTTTGTGGAACTATACAGTGGCTGAATCTTTTTCAATAAGTGCAAAATCCTTTCATTAGCAGGCCCTACCGAGTAGTAGCTGGTCCATAATCAAATTATTAACGTTCTAAAATAAATATTTGTTAGTATGGAAATTTATCTTGGTTAACAATGGGTACGAAAACGACTTGAACTAACTTTCGAAGGATCCTTTAAGATGTGATAATTGTGATAATCGTAAGTTGTTGGATTTAATGGCTGTAATGCCACAAATTGAAAAAAAAAAAATCTGCTGTGCCATAAACAAATCTACATGCCATAATATATATAGAATTTTCAATTTATCCTTAATGAAAGTTTTTGTGGCATTTTTGAATTTGGTGAAAAAATAATTGATTTTATTAAAATTAATAATTTAAAACGAAAATTAATAAAAAAAATAATTTTTTTCATGCTCTTCTTCTTCGTCGGTGGATTCTGAAAACAAGCAAATCTTATTTTCGCCGTTGAATCTTCGCCTCTTCCTTTTCTTCTTCATCTTCTGCAATCAGTTTCTTATTTTATCTCCTTTCTCCACTACCATTGTTGAAGTTTTAAAATCCAGTTAGGTTTTTATTTACAGATTTGGGGATTTTAAAATTTAGGGATTTGATTTGCCAAAATTGTTTGTTCTAGATGCAAATCGGGTTGGTATGTGACGATTAGGTCTTTGTATAGATAATTTTTCGAATTCAGTTGTTAAATCATGGTGATTCTTAGGTAGATTAGAATTAGAACCCGAGTTCATCACCAAATCTGCAGAAAAAGGACAACTGGTACAAATGGTACAACTAAGAGATAAGAGGACAATTAGTACAACTGGTACAACTATGAGATAGAGGACAACTGGTACAATAGGTATAACTAAAACAACTTAAATAATTGTTGATTGAAAATTCTTTTATTATAATTGCGAATCGGGTTGGTAACTCCGTTTTATCTGACGATTAGCATGGATAATTTTTTTAATATAGTTGTTGAATCATAGTGGTTCTTAGGTAAATTATAATTATATCTGAGTTCATCAGCAAATCTGCAGAGAAGGACAACTAGTACAATTATGTACAATTATGTACAACTATGTACAAAAATTGACAATGCACATAGGTGCACATGTTACCTTGACGGATAACTAGACACTTAGGAAAGTTAATCTAGTCTAGAGGATTTCATTTTTGGCCGAAAATGCTTTCCGGATGGAAATAAACAAGGTATAACAGGACACATATATACAACTATATGTAATTCTTTCATTAGAAAATAATAAATGGACTACATATAAAACTATAAATATAAAAAGCAAACATCCACTTAAAAAAAATGTAGAAAAGTCGTAAAGTATAAGGAATAAAATTAAAAAGATGGATAACATAAAATTATCATTTTTCTAATATATATTATTGGTTTCACATCAAACATCCCTTCTGATACAAAGAAGACTTTGATAATGTTAACAATCTTATGATGGAAAAAAGCCAAAATTATGATTTTGCATAAATTGTAGTATGAAAATGTTATAAATGGACTACAATAATCGAAGATTATGTGGACAACTACAAAATAATAATTTATATCAAGGGACAAGTGAAAAAAATGCTAAAATCGCCAAAGGACAACTATGAAGAATTTTGGACAACTGGACAACTAGGTCCAACTATGTACAAAATTGACGGCACACGTGGTACTTTGACTGCGCACATGTTCTTTTTTGTTGACGCACATGTGTATTTTTATTAATTTTTAATAGATTTTAATTATAATTTTAAATTACATAATTATATCAGTTGTACCAGTTGTACCAGTTGTATTTCACATGTGCGTCTACAACAGACAACATAGTTGTACCTAGTTGTCCAGTTGTCCAAAATTTGTAATAGTTGTCCTTTCATCGATTTTGTAGTTTTTTCAGTTGTCCTTCGACAGAAATTATTATATTCTAGTTGTCCACAAGAATTTCGAACATTATATAACAGCCCCAAGGGTTTTACGTTACTATTTTTCTATTTTTATATTTTTGCATAGACGCTTGCATAAGATGGATAACATTGTCAAAGACTTCCTTATAATATAAGGGCTATTTCAAATGAAACCAAAAAAATTTGGTTCTTTGAACAAAACAAAGTTTTATTTTATTCTTTCTAGTATAGACGTGAAAAGATACAATTTTTAGAGTATGAATTATATTGGTTTTTAAGTAAGAATTTTAAGAATTTGTTTTTAACATTACAATTAAAATATAGTTGTCCCGAGTTGCACCTAGTTGTCCTGGAGAAATTCATAACGTAATTGTACCTAGTTGCACATAGTTGTCCTGTAAAAATTCATAACATAATTGTACCTAATTGCACCTAGTTGCCCTGAAGAAATTCATAACGTAGTTCTACCTAGTTGCGCACATGTTTTTTTTTGTTGGCACACATGTTTTTTCTAACTAATTTTTAATTAAATTTTATTATAATTTTAAATTATATAGTTATACCACTTGTACCAAATTGTACTTAGTATTAGTTGTGCATAGTTGTATTTAGTTGTCCATAATTGTATTTAATTGTACCATAATAATACTTAGTTGTCCATAATTGTACTTAGTTGTCCATTTTTGTATTTGATAAAAAAGTGAATAAAATAGAATGTAACAAAAAATGAAAAAAAGATGGTTGATTTCTTTTATTTCTTCTTGTTTTGTGAAGAACGCATAATAGATCAAACAAAACATCCAACAACTCATAATAGATAACCATTTGCTAAAACCTTTAAAGGCGACTAAAACTGCATAAAGAGTATAGTAAACTCTATGAGTCAGGAGAAAACCCGCATTCTATCATCAATTTCACAAGTGGAACTCTCTACATCCAGCGATTTATTACTTTCTTCATTGATCCCGGATTAGAGAGAGTTTTTTGGTCAGAACTAACAATCGATCAACTCTATAAGATCCATCCATCACGACTTCATTTGATGGGGAGGGCGAGGGAGGATCGAATTTGCCAGCTCTTCGTTCACCATCACCAGAAGAGGTGGCATCTGCTTCATAAACTCTGGCATATCATTCAAGCTACAACACACAATTGTTCAATCAACATAGCAAGCAGATATTTGAGTTAATAACACCAAAAATTTAAAACAACATATTTGTTGGAAGAGAGGGACATATCCCAAAAAAAGCTAATGACAGAGATATGATCTATAGATATATGGGCAAAAAGTATTACTCGTTCAAGATTGCGAGGATATTTTCCCAAGCTTTGCACAAGATACTGACGTTCTCATGTATCTGCAACGAGAAGATAGAATCTCTTAAGCTGATAAAGTTCAAATAAATATATCCATCATAGGATTACTCAAAAGCCAATAATACAAGGTAAAGAAACAAATCCAGTCCCAAGGAAGTATACAAAAGTCTACAAGCTGAAAGATAGAAGTTGCATTCACCTCGAAAGCTGAGAAATTTGATGAAACCTCACACCACCAATAGCTGCAAAGAAGCAAAGATACATATGCCTCTTTTAGTCCAATCTGGAAGATTTTGATTCAAAAGAAAAGAAAAAAAAAACTAGATTCTTGGACAAACCTTTATATGAAATGCCATCATCAGTATCTATAGGCATCATAGGAGAAGCATATGAAGGACCATTCGGATGCACATTCAAATGAGATGAAGACTTGGCTGAAGAATCTGCAGCTTTTTCCTGACAAACAGAATGTGAAAGAGATTAATTTGCTGATGTAGACTTTTAAATGCATCATAATACGACCCAAGAACATTTACCCGTCGAAATCATAAGTAAATGACTCAAAATTCAAGCTAGTTACACACTATAACCCAATCAAAATGCTTTCAATTATCTTTCTTTTGTTTGTTATCAAAATTGCATATTGGAATTGAAATCCACGTACCTAAACCTCGCCTTTCATTCCTCTCACCATATTTCTCTGGAATAAAGACCATTCTCCCTGAACCCATTCTCAATACTCTTCTAATCTGTGTTTTAAAAAAAGTTCTAACAATTTGGAGATCCATTGAGCCAAAATTGAAGTGATTTATCTCTATGAGAAATAAAATCACTTGGAAGTCTGATTGAGAGTAAAGAGTTAAAAACCAGAGAAAGATGAGAGAAAAAACGGTGAGAGAAAAGAGACAGAGAGAGACGGAAACGGAAGATAAAGAGTGAGTAAACGGCAAGAAGACGAGGAAAGTGAGCA
The DNA here is from genome assembly GCF_000478725.1 of Eutrema salsugineum. Classification (NCBI taxonomy): domain Eukaryota; kingdom Viridiplantae; phylum Streptophyta; class Magnoliopsida; order Brassicales; family Brassicaceae; genus Eutrema; species Eutrema salsugineum. The sequence goes on along the minus strand of NW_006256756.1, from coordinate 1,295,098 downwards.
GAAAAAAAGATGATCGAAGTGGTGGAGAACATGAAGATCGAAGAAGAGGAAGAAGATGGAGCGATGAAGGAAAAATCCTCATAAATAATATATTTTTTAATTAATTTAAGATATAATTATTATGGGATAAATATCAGTTGGGTCGGGTTATAGGGTTTAGGTGGAATGGATGGATATCACCCAAGTTTTATTGTAATTAAAGAGACAAGTAAAGGAGAAAATAGGATTTCCGT
>NW_006256756.1:1165702-1294765 GCF_000478725.1 Eutrema salsugineum | reverse complement strand
ATGACGTTTGGGCATACTTTTTGCTGCTTAATGGCATTTTAGTATGTCGCTCAAGTTGTTGTGACAAAAGAAAATTTTAATAGCACAGGGAAGGACACAATGGTCAATGAAAATATCGGAGGGTATTAATGTAATTCAGTCTCAGCAGAATCATGAAGTAACTGTGCTACTTAAGGGCAACTGCTGTGTTCCCCTTCTATCTCTCCTTTCCTCTCTACCTCATTTCTCAGATCCGCAGGATCTTCATTTTCATGGAGGCTTGAAAACCCTAAATAGATACTCTTTTACAGATCACTGATCCGCTAGTGAAGAAGAAATCACCTTTCTCTCTCTCTCTCTCTGTATGTTCTAGCGGGAATCGTTTCATATTCCTCTCAGATTTTATCTTTCTTCACCATCAATCAAGGGCCTTTTCTCCAGGTGAATATCTATATGGAATCTGTTATGTTTGGTACTTTTTCAGGATCTTATGTTCTGATTTCTCTTTCGACTTCCCTATGTTTCTCTGTATGTGATGATTTACTCGGTTTTCTCCATGTTTGTTCAGCTTTGGACAACAGCTGGGTATCGGTTTCTGTGATCTTCAGATACGCTTTCTGGGTTATTAACAAGACTTTCTGGTTTGTTTTTCCTTTGAATCGAGCTTCGATTGAGAGAGGAGTAAAGGTTTTGATTTTGATCTGAGAAACAAGTGTTCTTGTGGTAGTTAAGCGACTAGGTGTGGTGAAAACTTCTTTCCGTCGAAAGTGTGATTTTCTCTGAAAATGGAAACGCTAATCGTAGCTGCAGAACATAGGAATCAGTATTATGGGAAGAAATCGCTTGGACATGATCGCTTTAGATCAGCTCCTTCGAAATCTTTCAGGCAGATTAATTGCCGAACCTTTCATTCTGGTGTTGGTCTGCTTCCAAGACCAAAGAGAACATCTTCAACACCTATAACCAAAGGAGCTCTTCCTCAGGTTCAGTCTCCTCGTTCGCCTAAATCCGTTTTGCCGGTTTTTAAGCCTCCATCTGTTGACTGCGTTGGAACCAGTCCCATTCCTATTGCTAACAGAAAAGGCTCTCAGATCCTTAGGTCTTCTAGTGAGTTTGCTGACAAAAGGAGAAGCCTTTCTTACTCTGAGCTTTGGGCAGGACCTACTTACTCCAACTCGCCTCCGCCTACTTCTGTGCCGATTCCTAAGTTTTCTCTCCGGCAAAAGAGGACGGTGTCTTTGAGCTTTCCCCGTGTGGACTCTGCTGTTGATATACGTGAAGTTGCTAAGTCTGCGCCGGTTTCTCCAACTTCATCTGGTGACAGCCCTTTCCATAGTACTGTCTCTGCCACTATAACACTGCGTCGCATGCTCAATCTTGAGACTGCTGATGAATGAAGATCCAGGAGCCTTTAGGGGAACGGGGGTTAGTTTTAGTTTTATGCACATAGAAATAAGGTGTTAGTCACCAATTTGGTTTGAGTTTGCTTTTTTAGCTTTTAATGGCGATGGGGAAGGAACACGTAAGCAGTCTTGACGCAGAGTTTGTCAGCAGTTACTGGATCTCCTTTGCAGATTGGGGTGTGATATTAATGGTGGAGTTATAGTGAGTAGAAACATTCAGGAAGCAGATTGAAATTGCGTAAAAGAGAAGACTTGATTCTTGGGTTAGCATATAGGATGGCCAAAACAATAACTAGTCTCTAACATATACCCTGGGTGAATGCTAAGTTCATGTGGCGATGCTTGAACATTAGCGTTTCCTCTTTGCCCTTTGTATAGTTTCTCTTTAGAGTCGTCTTTTTCCCTTTTGGCTTCTTTTCTTAAGTGGGTTAGATAGCAACTAGCTAACCTGTACATGCAGTAGAGCCTTTGATCACACAAGCCTTTGATCATACTGGTTCTCCAACGTCTTTTCGGGGTCTTAGTCTTACCTTTGTGTCTTGTATCTCCCTCCCTGTCCATATCTTTTCTTATAACCCTTTTTTCTACTTTCATCACTTAAGTCTTCTTTTCCTTCTAATTCATTTCTATCCAGCCTTAAAAGATGTGTAAATCTTACTACTACTGTTTAGTCGTCTTCCTCTTCAGCTCTTTTCCTGTTTTTTTGTAAAGGAAAAAGGGAATTGGAAGTTCTAGTGACCCTCTTAGACTATCTCTACTGATAAGTTTCACCTGGAGGAAAGCCAATACTTCCTCCGAAGAATAGAGATTCCTCAGGTTCTTCTCTATACCGGTCTTTACCTTAAACACTTTCAAGTCTCCAAGGAGTTTCGTGATCCCGCCTAATATGCTCACCAGGTAAATTTTGCAGTTCCTTAACTCTCCCAATCTAATGAATCTGAATCTGTAGCTTCATAGAAGTTTATGACTTTTGCTACAGGGACACCTATAGAAGCTGCTGCTCTGCTCTACTCTGCGTTTGATGCTTCTTATTTTCTTTTGTCTTTGGTTGATCTGTTACACAGTGATATGTGTGATCTCTGTGTTTGGAACTGTTGTCTGTTGCTTCCTGAAACGTTTGTCTCTTCTTGTCCTTTGGTAATTTGTGAAGTGTTGTAGACGTTTTGCTATCTTGGTTTGAGTTTTAATGTTGCAAGATATGTATCCCTTGTTCCCTTAAATTATTATCATTCTCTTTTGGCTTTATTTATTGCGTATTGAGATTAGGTGAATCTACTTGTAGATTTGAGGATCGTGTGTATCTGAAACTCAAATGGGCACATGTCGACTTAGATACTATACAAATGAATAGTTTCTAACAATCTTTTTTAAGTAGTATCTGCTAATTACATACATATTACATAGTTAGGATCTACCCATTTTTACTTTTAAAAACATTTGAAAATAAACTATTTTAATTCATTTATAGAGACTTCGAAATTTTGTAAGAAAGAAAGAATATAGAGATTAGAAGTTAAATAGTTAATAGACAAAATTTAATACATCTATTATCTATTATATTAAAAGAGAAACACTTTTAGTGTTTGTTTCAAACACTCCCAAAGTTTTATATATATATAAATTTAATTCTAAAAATTAGATATTAATTTAAATAACTAAAAATTTCTTTAAATATAGGTTATACCTATAGTTTATAGATATTAATTTAAATAGACTTTCTTAAATATATGTTAGATTTAATTTAACATTTGAAATTTAAATAAGATTTTCAGAATAACACATATAATTAACAAATATCTTATTATATTTTTTAATCATAATCTATCAGATTATAATTTTACATATAGAAAATAGATAAATATTAATATTATATACTAATTTGATGGGACAAGTTAAGTTTTTTTTTATAATTATAGTCTTATGCGGATTAGGTTATCAAAACATTGTAAGATATTAGGAGAAAATTATTTCAAAATTAGTAAATATTTATATTATAAAGTAATATAAACAGGTATGTTAAGATTATGATTTTATAATCATAGTTTTTTCAGATTAATAAAATGACCGAGTTAGAAATATATTCTTATAATACGATCATGTTTTGATCAATAAAATAATCGGATTAAAATTATGTTTTTATGATCATGGTGGTAATAATAATATTAGAAAAAAAATTATATCTAAATATAAATTATTTTTTATATCACTTATTAAAAAATTATATATATAAAGAAAACATAAATTATATTATAAATTTTAATTAAAACAAAATTTTCATGTGCACAAGATAAAATTAAAATAGTAAATCTTTTGCTGGAGCGTGCGTGCTACCTCGTGAGGTGGGTTTCTACCAATTTGCAGTCGACATTTAATACGCGGAAATAGCCCGTTGTAAGCCCATTGGACTACCTTCCCTTCTTTAGTGGGCTTTTCCTTGACGTCGTATGTTATACATAGTTAGTAATAGACTCGTGAAAACCAGTTTCCTCTTTTTTTCGCTCTCTCTAAATGTTAATAAAGACAAACTTTCAATGCTTTAATTATGGTGGTAGGCGAAAGTTACTATCAGAGACAATATTAAGAAAGAGAAAAATAAACGAAATAGACGTTTGGAACCGAGTAGAGATGAGAGGTTGTTGAAGATGATAATTATTGAGAGTTGTATATGTTTTTGGTTTCTAATGTTTTCATGATGGCTCATTATTACTGTTGGGCCCAATAACAACAGGAAAGGAAACTTTGGTGGCATTTTGTTCGTTATAGCAAATAACTATTCAAAGTACAATGTATGGGTACCGACAAGTTGATATGTTTCTACTTAATCCCCCTATATTAATCAAGAACTAAAGCCTATATGTTATTTGGTAATTTACTCAAAAACATTCAATGGAAATTTTCATAACACTATAACAGTGATTTTAAATAGTTTAGTAATGCATACATCGATGCGCATGGGTGTGGTGTCTAACGTGGACGAATATGATAGGGTGGTGTAGGTGGGGTCCAAAGCTCACCTCTAATACGCCTCGCTGTGCCTTGGCCTTTTCCTTTTTCTGATTCTCTTTCTTTCCAAAGATTCTCACTTTCCCATTTCTTTTACTATTAAACCAAAAAAAAAAAAACAAGCAAGAGTTATTTTATTCAGTAAATAGTTTAAAATTGAATGAGGTAAAATTATACATTATTCTTTATTAGATAGTTGCAAGAGATTTTCGGAAGCTTATCTTAATTAAATTACAGAATGTAAATAGTTAGTTTCAATGAGGTGTTTTTGGAAAGATGGTATCTTAAAAGGATAAAAATGAAATCTCTATATGAAATTTATAAGAAGAAATTTGAAACTCATTTAAGTTCATGTAGAAAACTTGGTAGGGTGTGGCATTAATTGTTTATAAGAAGTTAATTTAATTACAGGCTTAAATTATGGCGTAAATTACATTAACTTTGTTTCTCATAAAGCGTAATTTACATTATATAAGGAATTCAATTATCCCACGCAATCCCGAGAAGGAAACTGCATCTTATTTTTTAATAAGGAAAACATTTATATGAATAGTACATAAGGGCTTTCTCGTCATTTCTCGAATCATTTTTCATTCTCTCAATCTCTCTTTAAGCCCCACTATAACCTAAACAAAACTCTTCTTTTTCAGCGTAAAAAGCAGGAACAGAGCATAAACGTCGAGCGAAAAAGAGAGAGAGATCTAGGAAATGATACGATGAGAAATGCGAAGAACATAAGGAAGCTGAAGCTAGACTAAGAGAAGAATAACGAAGCGCTTCTTCTTTCCATGAATCTTCGTTTCTCGACGAGCGGTTCGATTTTTTTTTTTTATTATTATTTTTTGGTAGGAACTCGACTGATCACTGCTTTTTGATTCGTTTGATAAATGTCGGATTAGTATTTTTGAGCTCTAGGATCACAATTTGGCTACTTTATGCACTATTAACCATATTTTCCTGCGTCTGATTTTCTTACTCGAACTTGTTGTTCTCTGGGATTTACTTTAAGCGAACGAGATTATATTTATTTTGTGGTTTTCATAACATAGAAAATCACAATCTTCTACATTTAGCTTGCTTTATTTTTTGCTAGTGATTTTTCATCAGATTCTGGTTTCTCTAAATTGTTTCGTTATAATACTATTCAGTTTTTTGTTCACATTTTTCTGGGAGATCAATCTCTGCTTTTCATTTTTTTTTTCAGGTAATTTGCTAAATAGGTTGTGAGATCCTGAGACGAAGGAGTTTTTTGTACACATACCCTTGTGGTCTGTTCGTATTTGCTGATAAAAAAAAATGGAGGTTGTGGCAAAGAGTAACTCGAAACGTATGTATTCATGGTGGTGGGATAGTCACAATACCCCCAAGAATTCTAAATGGCTTCAAGAGAATCTTGCAGGTATGTTTTGTTGTTAAGTCTATTGCTATACTTGTATCGTATCTTGCTTTAGCTTGCGGTTTTTGTTTTGGTCTATGAAATAGCATCAAGGCCTTACTTTGATGATGTATATGGTTCAGAAATCAAGAAACGTTTTTTGACTATCTTTTTGAAAATGTTTCTCTTAATTCTGTTGACAGATATGGATAGTAATGTGAAGAAAATGATCAAGGTTCTTGAAGAAGATGCAGATTCCTTTGCTAGGCGAGCAGAGATGTATTACCGTAAACGTCCTGAGCTTATGAAACTTGTTGAAGAGTTCTATCGTGCGTATCGCGCATTAGCCGAGAGATATAATCATGCAACCGGCGTACTCCATCACGCTCATCAGACTATAGCAGAAGCGTTCCCAAGCCAAGTGCCTTTGATATTTGGTGATGAGTCACATGTTGGTGCTTTGACAAATGATGTTGATCCACACACGCCGGATATGCCTCCTCCTACTCGAGCTCGGCTTGGCCAGGATGAGTTTCAAAACTATGCTTTGAAGAGGAATATGGATTTTAGTGAAGAGCCTCCTTTCATGAGTAATGGAAAAGCAAGAAAAGGACTGAACTTTAATGATGGAGAAGGAAAAGGAAGAAATGTTCTCAAGGACCAAATTCTTTCAGAATCTGAAAGAGCTTGCAAAGCTGAGGCTGAAGTTTTGGCTCTAAAAGATTCACTTTCTAGAATGGAGGCTGAGAAAGAAGCTAGGTTAGCTCAGTTTGAGAAGAATTTGGAGAGACTCTCAAATCTAGAATCTGAAATATCTCGTGCACAAGAAGACTCAAGAAGACTTAATGACAGAAGCGCTAGTGCAGAAGCTGAAATCCAAACCCTCAGAGAAACCATTGGCAAGCTAGAGTCTGAAAAAGAATCCAGCCTTCTGAGGTATCAGCAATGCCTGGAAAAGATAGCTGATTTGGAAGATGGAATCTCTGTAGTCCATAAGGATGCTGGAGAAATAAACGAGCGAGCCAACAAAGCTGAAGCTGAAACTCTCGCCTTGAAGCAGAGCCTTGCTAAAGCTGAAACTGACAAGGAAGCTGCTCTTATCCAATACAGGGATTGCTTGAAAACGGTAGCTAACCTAGAAGAGAGACTGAGGAAGGCTGAGGAAGATTCAAGGCTTATCAATGAGCGGGCTGAAAATGCTGGGGTAGAAGTTGAAAACTTGAAGCAAAAGATCTCGAAATTGATCGAGGATAAGGAAGCTTCTCAACTTCAATACCAAAAGTGCCTTAATATAATTGCGGATCTAAAACTCAAACTATACCATGCTCAAGAGGAAACACAAAGGCTTAGCAGCGAATTACAGGATGAAGTTGCTAAGTTGAAATTTTCTGAGGAGAAATGCATTGTGCTTGAGAGATCAAATCAGAATCTTCACTCTGAGCTGGATGGTCTCTTGGAGAAACTAGGGAGTCAAAGTCAGAAGCTCACGGAGAAGCAAACAGAGCTGGTCAAATTGTGGAGTAGTGTACAAGAAGAGCATTTGCGTTTCCAAGAAGCTGAGACCGCGTTTCAAACGCTACAGCAATTGCACTATCAGTCTCAAGAGGAGCTAAATAATTTGGCTGTGGAACTTCAAACCAGGTCTCGAATCATGAATGACATGGAGATCCGAAACAGTGAGCTGCATGAGGAAATTCAGCAAGCCAAGGTTGAGAACAAAGGTCTCAGTGAGCTCAATCTCTCTTCGGTAGTATCAATTAAAAGTTTGCAAGAGGATGTCTCAAGTTTAAAGGAAACAATAAGAAAACTTGAAGCAGAAGTTGAACTAAGAGTGGACCAGAGAAATGCTCTGCAGCAAGAAATATATTGTCTTAAAGAGGAATTAAGTCAGGTAGGCAAGAAACACCAGTTGGTTGAGTTGCAGGAGGAAAACTCGACCTTAAAAGAGTGCAATGAGATTGAAAAAAGCGAAAATATGGCTTTTCTAGAGAAGCTGGAAACTATGGAAACACTTGTTCAGAAAAACCTTGTGTTGGAAAACTCTATATCAGATTTGAATTTTGGGTTGGAAGCAATCAAGGGAAAGCTGAGCATGTTGAGGGAAGCTTGTCAGTCACTCTCAGAAGAGAAATCAGGTCTTATTTCTGAGAGCCAACAAACCGCCATTGAGAACATCGTCCTTGTTGAATTTCTTCGACAACTCAATTCAGAAGCAGTTGGTATAGCAACAGAGAAGAAGAACCTTGAGGGTAAGGCAAGGAAGACTGGTGCTAAGTTAATAGATGCAGAAACTGAGAATTTGCAGTTGAAGAGAAACCTGCTTTCTGTAAGATCAGCCAAAGATCATTTAGAAGATGAGGTCGCTAATGTGAAGGATCAGTTACGTGAGAAGCAGAAGGAACTTGAAAAAATCAAAGTTGAGAAAGAAATGTTGAATCAAGAGGTTTTTAAAGAGAGGAGTCAAACTGAATTGTGGGAGTCCCAAGCTGCAACATTCTTCTGCGATAAGCAGATCTCGGTTGTACATGAAACATTGATTGAAGCGATGACTCATGAGCTAGCTGAAGCCTACAACAATCTTGAAAAGCTTAAAAGCAGCCAAGCCTTAGTCTTGTTGAATGAAAGCATTAAATCTTTGGAGGATTATGTTTCCGTGTGCCGTGGATCTGTGGATGAACTTTCAAAGGTAAGTTATCTTAGCAATTTCTCTCCCCAATCTCACTTCTAAAGTTGATTCTTTGATGAAATTGAAACTGTTGAAGAAATATGTTTGAAATTTCTATTCTCTCTTACCAGGGCGATGGTTCAATGGATGAATTCCCCAAGTTGGAAGATATGTGTTTGAGAATCAAAGCCATTGCAGAGGCAGTAATGGAAAAGGAAAAGTTTTTGATGCTTGAGAACTCGAATACCAACTCTATGCTCGAGGCAGCATTGAAACAAGTCAAAGAACTGAAAAACGGCGGCGGAAGAAGCATGAGGAAGCAAGAAGGTGGCAAAATGCGGAAGCAGAGTCACGAAATGGAGATAATAACGAAAGATATCGTTCTTGATCAAACCTCCGATGGATCACCATACGAGATCATAAGTAAGAAAGGCACTTTGGAGTTAGATGGTCACAGTTTCTTTGAGTTAAAGCCGGTGAAGACTCATCACAAGACAGAAACCGCGGTTAGAGCGAAAGGTAAATCTTTGTCTGAAGAGTCATTTGTCGTCGATAAATTAGAGATTTTCGACGGATTCATGGATCCGATCAGAGAAGTAAACAAGAGGAAAATTCTAGAAAGACTTGATTCGGATTTACGGAAGCTGGAGAATCTTCAGATCACTGTAGAAGATTTGAGAAACAAAGTCGAAACAGAAGAGAAGGACAAGAAGAAAGTTGGAGGTGAAGAGTATGAAACGATCAGAGGACAGCTGGAAGAAGCAGATGAAGCAATAGAGAAACTGTTTAACGTCAATCGAAAGCTGACCACAAAAGCCGAATCAGAGGAGGAGAGTAGTCGAAGAAGGAGAATATCGGAACAGGCGAGAAGAGGTTCAGAGAAGATTGGGAGGTTACAGTTGGAGATACAGAGGATTCAGTTTCTGTTGATGAAACTTGAAGGAGAGAAAGAGAAACGAACTAGGTCGAAGATTTCAGATACCAATTCTAAAGTTCTTCTTAGGGATTATATCTATGGTGGAACGAGAAGCATATCGATGAAGAAGAAGACTAAGAAACGGTCTACGTTTTGTGGTTGCGTTCAGCAGCCGCGGTCTCCTTAAACGTTGTTGCAAACTGTTGTTACTTCACTCGCAAGTAACAATACATTCATGTGAATGTGGAATCAAAGTTAAATTTAACAGTGTTTGCGATTATGTTTCTGAACGCAGTAGTAGTGCGTTTAAATAACAGACTGTAGCTTTTCAACGCTTTGTTTCTTGATGAAAATATAACTCTCTTTAGCATTTTCGTTATAATCATTTCTTGATCCACTATTTCTGTTTTCTGTGTTCCCTCTATAATCACATGAACATGCGAACTGTAACCATGTAGATATACATACAACGCTTTCTTATTATAACATTTGTTTTTGGAGATTAAGAAGCCTTGATTACCATCCTCATAATCATCATCATCTTTGTAAGGCTCTAAATACAGTAAGAAGAGACATGAAGAGGTTGATGATGTCTAGGTAGAGCGAAACCGCAGCCCAAATATACTCATCGTATGTGTATCGTTTGATAAGATTGTCTGTATCATAGACTATGTATCCACAGAATATTATCGATGCCAAGCAACCGTAGATCATCACCGATATCCGCCCTAATGGGAAAAATATCTGCAAAACATACGAAAACACGGTTATGCAATCCAAAAGCAAAGTTTCTATGCAATGCTTAAAGTGAAATCAAGTTTCTAACTTCTCTAGTCAAAAGAATGCTACCAAAAAGTACCACATCCAATAGGCTAAAGCTCTCATTCTCTCTGTAATGCCTATTGTGTGAAATCAAGTTTCTAATTACTTAGAACTTGGCTTAAAAGATGCTACCAAAACTACCACATTTCATAGGTTTAGCCTTAAACTCGCACTCCTATAATGAAAATCAAGTATCGAACTTCCAGCCTAAATAGTATTGCTACCAAAGCTACGACATTCAATAGGCTAAAACACTCATTCTCTGTAATGCCAAAAGTGAAAAGTGAAATCAAGCTTCTGACTAAACTAACTTCTTGGCCTGAAAAGAATGCTTCCAAAGCTACCACATTTCATAAGGAGAAGCCTAAGGCTCTCTCACTCTCTATAACGCCTATGGTGAAGATGGAACAAGTGGTGTTACTTGTATTATGCCGAAGACAATAAGCACGATGAGAGCTCCAAACAAGAAAGGTCCTAGGAAATTGAAGTCATATCCTCTCTTAGCTGCCCAAAAGGTGTATAATGTAAGGGAAAGCACCACGACTGTTGTCAAGATCGCTGACTCGAGAACCACTTTCCCTGTTTCCAAGACAGAGTAACATCTATCAAACATATGTACACAATCAAAACCAGAAAGTATCAAAATCTAAACTTCCCAAATCAAATGACAAATACAATAGTGATTGATCCTTATTCTTACCATTGGTGAAGGCACATGTCAATCCAACGACAAAAGCCAGAGCCAAAGTGAAAATCCCCAAGAGCAAGTAATTCACCGGATGTTTCTGGTGGTAGTAGTACAACGGGCACAACACTAAAACCGGAGAAAACATTAAAAAATCCAAAATTTTCAGCAGAGATGAAAATCAAAATCCGAAATTTATAATTTGAAAATCTGATTTCTCTCTCAATCAGGTGTGTATTGATGATTTTATTTACCTATCAAAGGCATGATGACGATGACTATGTAGAGAGCTAATCCAGCGCTGGTGGTGGCGAAGAAAAGAGCAATTGGATGGACGGTGACCACCGTGGCGGCGACGGCGACGGTGGCTAGGAGCTGAAAGGCGATTATTGAGTAAACCTTGCGTATAAATCCCCACCGGAGCTCCGGATTTTCCAGCATAGTTGGGTATAAAGGCCTCGAGCCACCGGCGGCTTCCACGTCATCTTTCCGGTACGGTAAGTTCCACTGATACATTACAACTTTCCGACAAAGTGAACGAGAACGCGGGAAAAATGGAGTCTTTAGATTACGAGAGAGATAGAGATAGAGAGAAGAAAGGTAAAGAGAGGAAACGGGAAGTTGAATCGGTGCTTCGTTTGGGACTCTTCGTCCTGTGAGTTAAAAAATGCGAGATTTTTTTGGATTTTCTTAGAAAAGCGGTGAGTGTAGAGGAAGGAGAGAGTTCATGAAGGTTCCCGGTTAAGGAGGAGATGACACGTGGTGACCGCGTAGAGTAGCGTTAACCGTGACAAGGATGCACTTCAAAGATTTTTTTTTTATGTCCGAAAGAAAAGTATCTTTAGTTAAAGGTTTGGATAGGTTTTGTAATAAAATTATCAAATTTGTACAGTAAGTATTTCAAAATTTTGAGAGTAAAATCGCAATTATTACTAATATAAATTTATATCTTGTAACTTTTTTATAATGAGTTTTTTTTCCGATCGAATATATTTACCATTGTTTTCAATATTATTTATAGATTTAGATCTCAAATAAATGATTTGACAAAAAAAGTAAATACAAATTATTTAAATTTAACATAGAGAAAATTGCAATTCGTTGAATAAAATGAACCAATCACAATTATAAAAGCAATTAACTAGGAATTACCAAAAAAACTTTAATAAATGTAAAAAAAATCAATTCACCATTTTTTGGAGAGGCCGGAGAAGCGATAGTGCTGGTTACTGTTTGTGTGGAGATCTTCACCAAAAAAGAAAGGATATGAGAAAAAACAAGAGAAAAGAAGAAAAACTTTCCCTTTTACCAATGGAACAAAACAGCTCAGAGAATTGAAAAAGTGTGAATTTGGAAAATATCATCTACAAGAATGAGGGGCTTTTCCGTCGAATTATTTACGACGATTTTTAGTCATCGTAATTTTACGATAATTTTACGACGAATAACCCTGATCGTCGTAAATTCGTCGCAAAGTCTAGATACAGCCACGTGTGTGTGTCTTATTCACTTTGTTGTACGGTTGCAGCTTTACGACGGATTTACGACGAATAAAAATTCTATATATATGGAAGCACCCCTTCCTCATTTCGTCGCTCATTCAACTTCTTCTTCTCCCTGCTTCCTCCTCACTTCGTTGCTTCCCTGCAAACCCAAGAAATCAGGTAATTTTTTTTTTTACTTAAAATCTAATTTTTTTTTTAATTAGTTTAGAAATACAAACGGTTTAGGTCGAAAATTAGTTTAGGCTCGGAATTTGTTAGATTTAGGATCGGAATTTGTTAGATTAAGGATTTAGGGTGTTTGTTAGATTTAGGATCATAATTTAAAATTAATTTGTAATTTCAAAAATAAAAATTTTCCGGTTTTGCAGACGATGACTCGACGGAGGACGCACTACATCAACTTTATGGCAGACGGACACTCTTCCCGGGCGTCTGCCTCGGGAAACACCGGGACCGATGTCCCTTCATCTTCTGGAGCCTCCCAGGTTCTGAATACCGTAGCGGAGCAATCTCCAGCACCGCCTCCACCACCACTTCCACCACCACCTCCACCGTCGGCTCCCGAACCGCTGGCCCACCCTCCTCATCCGTATGCCCAATTTACGGTTGAGAACTTACTAGTCCTACCGGGACGGGGGGCTTTACGACGTCTGGTTCCCGGAAAAGCGGAACCAGGCTCTTATTGGTAAGTAAAATTTTTTATTTTTTATATTATTTTAAATTAATGCTTTAATTTTCTTAAATATTAATGTAATTTTTTTTTTTGGTTTCATAGGTTTGACTTGGATAATTGTGTCGGTCGGAGCGTTTCCGACACAATTAAGAGTCATTTCGTTGAGCCGCACTACAACTTGAGCAAGGTGTCGCAAGAGACGTTCGACACCTGGTACAAGTGCTTCGCGGTAATGTTTTTTAAATCTTATTTATATAATTTTAATTATTTTAATATTAATTAATCTTACTTTTATATTATTTATATAATTTTTTGTTTTCTTTTGCAGCAACGGTGGAACTGGGACATCGGGATCAACGAGACGGTCCGCGAAGCTTTCCGGCTGAAGGCGCAGAAACGCCTAGTCAACACCGTTTCCGATTGGAAGCGGAAGTGGGAGACCGATGGAGACGACGCAAAGCCAAGCTCCATGTCCACTTTCTGTTGGAACGGGTTGAAGGCGTATTGGCTGGACTCGCATGCCCAAACCACTGCGGCTAAGTGTTCGGCCGTCAGAAACCGGGTCGGTCCTAACGGTCAGAAGTTAGTGACCCCGCACACTTCTGGCCAAATATCTTTTGCGGGAAGACGACTCATGATGGTAAGTAATTAAATATAAATTATTTCATTATTATTTCATTTTTAATTATTGCTATAATTTCTTAAATATTTTTGACTAATGTTTATTAATTGGTAAGCCGAGGAGAACGGAGGAGAACTACCTCCAATGACGAAGCTCTTCGAAACCACTCACCGGAAGAGGGACGGGAGCTTTGTCGACGCTCGGTCAGAGGAGATCTACAATGCCGCTATGCAGCGGATCGCCGAGCGGGAGACCCAGGCCACACCTGACGGTACTATCCAAGTACCGTTGACCGTCGCTGAGCAAGACCAGATTTTCGAGGAGGTATGATCTATTTCAATTTTTTTTAAATTTATTATATTTATTACTTAATAAATAATTAACGTTTTTATTTTCCATTTGTAGGTTGCTCCGAAGAAGAAGGGCCGAACCTTAGGGATGGGCTCTATTAGAGACTGTCCTGCCGTCTCGGCTTCCGGATTTCGCACGTAGGAGGATCCGAGTCATCTTCGCCAGGAGCTTGCTACGGCCAATGCTGAGATCACCACTCTCAGGCATGAGCAAGTGGCCCAGAAGCAGGAGCTCACCAAGATGCACGGTCTCTTCGACATCATTGCGGAAGCGGTTCCGCAGTTGGCCACCGCAATCCGAGCGAGGCAACAGCGAGCACGAGGGGTCTTTGAGACCGGTGGTACTTCCGGTACTGGACCATCGGACCAGCAGACGCAGGGTCAGTCTTCGGCTCCGGTAGTGCAGACGGGAAACGACGGTCCAGCAACGACGGGCGGCCAAGACGGAGAGCCTCCTCGTGACGTCGATCTCAACCTCGACGATTACGAAATGACATTGTAGATTAGATTTTTTGTAAAAAACAATTTGTATTAAATTTTTTCTTTTATTTATAAATTATTTTCGAATTTAAATTTCAATTTAAATTGTTTTTTTCTATTTTTAATTTTTTGATTATTTTAAAAATTCATTAATTAAATTAAAATCGAATTAAATAATTAATTTATAAATCGACGTAAATTCGTCGTAAATTTACGTCGATCTAACGTCGAATATTTAACGACGGATTTACGTCGAATATGTTTACGTCGGATTTACGTCGAAACTTTACGACGAATTAACATCGACAATAAAAAAATTAGTTTCCCTTAATTGAAATTATTCGTCTCTTAATCGTTGTTAAATCGATGTAATTTTCGTTCTTATGATGGACTTATTTCATTGTACTTTCGTTGGAAAATTTACATCGCGTTTACGACGAATAGTTTCCGACGATATTACGACGATTTTCCTGGATTGGTAATTTTACGACGATTTTACGATGATTTCTGTTTTACGACGATTGTTTTACGACGATTTTTTTTTCATCGTTAATTCGACGTAAATGCTCTTTTACGTCGATTTTACGTCGATATCTGCCGACGTAAAACCCGATCTTTCTTGTTGTGTTACACTTCGATCTCCTTTGCTCCAATCTTATATAATCCTCCCAATTTCTCCATTGGAGTTCCCGTACCTCTCTCTCTCTCTGTCTAGGGTTTGTTTTCTCTCCCATACGAAATTGCAGAAGCACGCGAAACACAATGGTTTCTTCTCGTCTCGCTGGTTAAAGATTCTTACTTTTTAATGTACAAGACATCCTAGATTTGTTTGGTTTTTTCTTTTTTATGACTTTTCTGGGTTTAGTTCCTGGAACCACTAGATTGTTTTACCACAGCTGACGGCTAATGATTAGGGTTTTCTCTAGAAAGCTCTAATTTTGGTGCTCTACACTGATTTATTCTCTTAATTTCCTTAAAAGGGTAAGTATGAAAATGTAAAGATGACAAAAGAGATTAAGAAAACTTAAAGAATAAGAAGACAAAGAAGACAAACACGATAGATTATGAAAAAGATGGATAGTGCAAAATAACAAAAAAGGGTAATGATAAAAAGAGAGAAAGTTAAAGCAAAATAAGAAAACTAAAAGATTAAGAAACATAAGTGGAAGAAGAATAAACTCAGAAAATGATGTAGACAAAGTATAATAAGGTCTAGATGATGTATAAAATTTTTAAAAAGATAAAAAAATGAAGAAAAAGACGAGGTGTTAATGTGGGAAAAAAAAAAGAATAATGAGTTGGAGAATAAGAAGATTGTGAAAAGGAAGTCAAAGAAGAGGAAAAAGAAGAAAGAAAATATGAGAAAGAAGAAAAAATGAAAAATTAAGAAGAATAATTAGATGAAGACAAAGTATAAGAGGAAGAAAACATAGATTAGATAAGTAAGAAAAAGACAAAAGAAAAAAACCTAAGATGACAAAAATCAAAAAACAAAAGAAGGAGAATTCAAAGAAGACCAAGATGATAAGGAAGAAGAAGAAGAAGTAGAACTCGAAAATGATGAAGTAGAAGATGAAAAAAAATAAAAAATAAAGAAGATGAGGAAGAAAACTAAAAGTTTATGAAGTAGAACTCAGAAAGTAAAACTTTTATATCTTGACATAATTTTTTTGGTTACTATAATTTAAAACTACAAATAATTAAAGAGAATAGTATAATGTGTATACATAATCAAAACTAAATACATAATAATTTGGTTTCATCGTTTTTGTAGTTCCATATTCAACTATAACAATTAGAGAATTAAACATTTTGAGATCATGAAATAATTTGACAATTGGTTATAATGTAGTTTTGAATAATAAACTAATAACGTTTTTCTATAAAAGGGATACTTGCACATATGACCCATAATTTGAAGTCAAATGCAAAAATAACCCCTTTTTTCTCCTTCTTCAACAAATGTCATTTTCTTCCTACTATCTCCTCACAACCACATATATTCACGAAAATGCCATTATGTTTTCAATTTTTATTTTTTCTGAAAAATAGCAAAAATACACAACCATCCTAAAATATATCACTTATTTACGAAAATGCCATCTTCTTCAATTTTGCCAACCACCATTACCAACCAATTTTGAAGCTCTAAATGTTTGCCCAACCAATTTTGAAGCTCTAAATGCTTATTGTGTCGCTTATAACTTCATTTTACCTACAAATTTCTCTCCAATTTCATCTAAAAAACTCTTCCATGCTCTTTTTCATAATTTTCAATTTCATAAATCATCTATTTTTGGAGATTCTTGCATAACAACGACTTAGCTAGTTTGCTATCGGTGCTATACAAAATTATGGGTGTATGTCAAAGTTAATCGAGTTTAAATTGGAAGTAGGTAAACATCTACTTCATTTTCTTTAACATTTAACTCTGTTTCGCGAAAGCAGACTTCTTTTTCAGTCTGCTAGTCAACGCAAATGTTAGATTTGCAATTGACTTTTTTCATATTTTTGTAAGCTGCGAATTGTCCTTTGTAAACAAAAAAATCATGTAGACTTCTTTTGCAATCGGCGAGAAGAAAAGATTAGTTTTGCATTTGACCAAAAAAATTGTCGATCTTTGACTTTTATAGCAGACTTCTAATTTTGGTCAATTACAAAAATAACCTCGAGTAGACTTTTTTTGTAGAGTAGACTTCATAAGCAGACTTTTCTAAAGAAGTCTGCTCTAAAAGTCAAACTTTTGGTCAATTGGAAAAATAACATTTTTTTCTTGCAGCCTGCAAAAAGAAGTCTGCTACGAAAAGTCAAATATTTGGTCAAATGCAAAAATAACCTTTTTTCTAGAAGATTTCAACGTGAAATTTTCCCAGCGGACTTTGAACGGATGTCTGCATTTAAAAAAAAAAATAAATTGCAATTTTATAAAATATTTGTAATGTTTTTTTAATTTTTTAAATTTGTAAATGCATTTTAGGTATGATTCTTTCACTTGTATGAGTTTGGTGTGTTTATGTGTTATAATTATAAAGTTATGAATTTTCTTGATTTAAAAGGTAATTAGCACATCTAAGCAGACTTCTAAAAAAAGTCTGTAGATGAAGTCTGCTGTTACGTATTAGCATATCATAGCAGACTCATAAGAAGTCTGCCTAATTATTTTTTTTTTAAATTCATTTTTGAAATATTTGTTACTTGTAAAAATAATTTTCTTGTCTTGACATGTTTATTTGTTTTTTATGTTGCATCTATATGAATTTGACGTTATTATGTGTTATAATTACAAAGTAATGAATTTTCTTGTTTGATTTAGCAGACTTCTAAAGAAGTTTAGAAGTCTACTTCCTTTCAATTATTTTTAGTTGTTATTGTTCTTGCATTTGTATAAGATTGAAAAATCAGTTATTCTTGCATTTACCTGTCATGGTTTGTATTCAACTTTAACTATTGGCCACTTTTGTTAACGGTCTTGATAGTATATAAATTACTTTATTAACGCATACAACGTTAACAAACTCTTGTGGTCTGGTGGAAACATATCCTCTTGTTGCCCAAAGTACGTGGGTTCGAACCATTATGCTTCCAATTTTGGTTATTTTTTTATGATTTTATATATATAAAGGTTATATATTAGTAAAGTTGAATATATGACCTATATGTGTGTAGTGGTTAGGGAGTCATATTTATTGCTTCCAACCCGAGGTTCGAGACTTTTAAAGAGCATTTGTCTTGTTTTTTACTTAAATGAGAAGGATAAAATCGTCATTTTTCCATGAGTCATCTTCTTCCCCTAAAAACCCTAGTGGCCACCATTGTCCCTGTTTTTTTTCTTCTGACATTTTCATATATCTACCTTTTTTTCATCAGTTACACACATATCTTGATCAAAATAGCTTAAATCTTTCATTAGTTTACCGATTTATAACCAAAAAATTAAGTTTTAGATAATTTTTTCATTTTACCCGATTTTT
This sequence comes from Eutrema salsugineum, assembly GCF_000478725.1. NCBI lineage: Eukaryota > Viridiplantae > Streptophyta > Magnoliopsida > Brassicales > Brassicaceae > Eutrema > Eutrema salsugineum. Next base: position 1,276,316 of record NW_006256756.1, on the reverse strand, counting down.
TAACCGATTATAGCCAAATCGGGGCGGTCCACCATCTATTAGCGCCTACTCGGTGCCTAGGCGGCCGAAGAAACCGATTTTTAGAACACTGGTTTATATTATTATTAGTAATAAAGATAAACGTCGTAAAACATAAGCATCTCTGATGATGAGAGCATAAAGACCAGCGAATCTAAAAAGTCACCGGCTCCTAAAATTATCTTCCAAGTTATATGTGTTTTTAGCACGAGCCATAGCCTGAGACAGCACAAACAAGCCCTTGCCATTGGACGGCGTCGTTTTCCAGAACGAGACTCCTCTTCTTCTCCATTATGAATTTCTCTACCTTCAAACGAAACTCCTCACTGCTCAGTCTCTCTATCGCCGATTCCGTCCTCCGAAATTCCGTCACCGGCCGAATATTTTCCTTCTTCGTCTCCGATTTCGTGATAAACGCCGGAACGATCTGCTTGTTCGAATCATCCTTCTCATCGGAGGCGGTTACGATTACGGCGGAGGAGAAGGAGGTGTGTTGTTCTGGTTGATCGGTACTAACAATAAGATGAAATAACAAAGAAAACGACCAAAATAGCATTAGAAGAAGATGAAATCAACAAAAATTTGTAAAATAATTAAATGGGACAGATTCTTACGAGGTCGTCCGAAGCTGGGTCCTTGTTGTAGATGATTGCAGATCCGAACTCAAGTGAACGAAGAACATAGCAAAAATGGAGAACAGAAAGAAAGAGGTTACAGCAACAGAGAAAATGCAGCGCCGTTTTTGGAGAGAGGGATCAGAGTGGAGAGTTTCTGAATTAGGGTAAAATCTCATTTATATAATAGGGCAAAAATATCCGGTTATATCTGGTTAGGTTAATTATTTCCGATTTAAATCAATATTTTATTTTAATTTCGTTTACGGTTTGAGCAGACTTATAAAGAAGTCTACAACCCTAGTTTAAAATTATTCATTTTTGATATTTATCTTAGATGGTTTAAAATGATTTATTTTATTAAATTATAATTTATATAGATCATACTTGTTGACATTTGATTTATAGAAACAAATTTTAATTTAAATTATTTTTATATAATTTTAAATTTTAAATATAAAATTTAATAATATAGCAGACTTCTTATAAGTTTGCTTTGCAGACTGATAAAGAAGTCTGCAGCCTTAGTTTAAAACTTTTCACTTTTTATGTTTATCTTAGATGGTTAAAAATGATTCATATTTATTAAATTATAATTTTTATAGATCATACTTGTTGACATTTGATTTATGGAAACAAACTTCAGTTTACATTATTTTTATATAATTTTTAAATTTAAAAATAATTTTAATATTATAGTAGACTTCTTTATCAGTCTGCTGAGCAGACTTCATTAGTATTTGCAGACTTCGAAGGGTTATAATCGTAATTGAGACATCCGTTTTATTGTTTACTCATGTAGGAGATAATGGTAATTTCTCTACCCATCTGACCTATTTTTGCAATAGGTTGAATTTGGGGTATACTTTTGCATTTGGAATCAAATTGTGGCCTATTTTTAGCAATTCCCCCTCTATAAAAAGACTAAAAAATCATGTGCGCTTCAAGATATTTATAAATATTTTAAATCCAAAGCGTGTGGAAATGTTGCCAAAGAAGATTCTAACGATTGAAGACGTATTCTCTAATCGTATCTTCAAATAAATCATTTACAAACTCAATAAATAATATAGGTTTAACATTCTTATAGGTTACGAACATGTAATATATGTAATATATGTATTTGAAAAATCACTCCTATTATAATATATCAACGATTTGTAGCGAATGGTTTTAGAGAATATACTCTTTTGGAGATTTTAATTTTAAAATCATCATTGAAAAGTCTACAGAATAATGAAATTTTAACATGAATAATTGTACAAATTAATTATCTATAAATTTAATATGTAATTATAATTATATATTTTTTGTATAAATAGCAATTTTATATTTAAAAGAATCTAAAGAGATTTCACTACATGTATTTTAAAAAAAAAACTTATTAATGTGTTTTCATTAAGGATCTAATACCGTTTATTTTTTTAATTTTTTACTTTACGTTTAATGTTATATATAATAAAGTTATGTCAATTAAAATTAACATCAGCAATTTATAGCAAATGTTTGTAGAGACTTTTAAAAACTTTTAATTTCAAAAGAATCAATTACAAATCTAATAGTAATGAAATTAAAAAATGAATAATTAAATTTAATATTTTATGTAATTCTAGAGTATTATGACCGCGTGCCGCAAACAATCCTGATGGAGATACTGTTAGGAAAATAACTTTCATCATTACAGATCTCGAGTAAGCAATATTTTCTTTCATGATCACTATGACTTGGTAATAAAGTTTATAACTTTTATTGTTAAATCGAAGGGATTTGAAATTGAAATGTATCTTACACGTGGAATTTGCTGCTAACATCAAAGAAAGAAGTAAATGATTCATTGGTCCTCTTGCAGTTTGTGTTTTAAACAATTAGAGCGTAAAGAAAAAAGAAGGTATGGGTCATGAAGCATATGTCATTATTATCTTCATTAATTTCATAAATGTTTTATTTTGCATGTATAGTTCTTACTGATCGTTTTATGTATATAGATAAAATAACTATCCATGCTCATGATGCAATTGGTTTTTCCCGTCTTCTCTTTGCTCCTACTACGGATGATGTCCTAATTTTCAATAGAAAATAAGTAATCCGACAATGATATTGAGAATATTTTATATATACAATAACCTTTAAATACATATGTGTCTCTTAAGCTTTCAGGATTCGAAACAAGTTTAACATGACGGAGACGCAAGTTGGAACAAGCACAAAAAAAGACCCCTGAACAAAATCGTTTGATTATGATGGAGTTTTAATTTTTATCGCTTTAAATTCCATGCAACAAGACTGAATATCATTGTATAAGCTACATTTCTTTTTTTCTCATGACAAGGCTTTCTATCTTATGTTATGTTGAATCTTTCTATTTTATTTGATATTTCTTTTATTATATTTTCCTTTGCATTTGGTTATAGTTTAGTATAGTACTTCTTATATTACGTTATATATATCCACTAAAGTTATATAGTAGAGACATTTATTATAGTACTTTTTATATTATGTTATATATATATATATATAAAACTATCTATTTATAAATATAGATGATTGTTAAATAACGTTAATACATGGGCTATATGAATCAATTTAGAATAATAAATAATTTGTATTTGGTTATCGTTTCATATAGTACTTCTTATATTATATTATATATATCCACTAAAGTTATACAGTATAGACATTTAATATAGTACTTCTTATATTACGTTATATATATATATATCTATTTATAAGTGTATAAGATTGTTAAATAATGTTAATACATGGATTATATGAATCAATTTAGAATAATAAATAATTCAATAAATTTTTGTAATTTATGGATATCTAATATTTTAGTTTCAAATATTGAAAATGGAGAATGTCACGTATATATTAGAAAAACTTTCTAAATCTGATAAAAAAATTACAAAATATGTTAAGTAAAGAATTTGATATAATTAAATTATAACAAAATTTGTATAGTAATTATGTCCGTGCGCAGCAGACAGGTACTTAGTTTTTTTTTAATGTCCGAAAGAAAAGTATCTTTAGTTAAAGGTTTGGATATGTTTTGTAATAAAATTATGAAACTTGTACAGTAAGTATTTTAAACTTGTACAGCAATTATAATTAATATAAATTTATATCTTGTAAATTTTTATAATGAGTTTTTTTTTTCCGATCTAATATATTTACCATTGTTTTCACTATTATTTATAGATTTAGATCATTACAAGCAAATAAAAATGATTTGACAAAAAAAAAGTAAATACAAATGATGTAAATTTAACCTAGATATAATTGCAATTCGTTGAATTAAAATATAAAATGATATAATCACAATTATAAAAGCAATTAATTAGTAATTACCAAAAAAACTTTAATAAATGTAAAAAAAAAAAATCAATTCACCATCTTTTGGAGAGGTCGGAGAAGCGATAGTGCTGGTTACTGTTTGTGTGGAGATCTTCACCAAAAAAGAAGGATATGAGAAAAAACAAGAGAAAGGAAGAAAAACTTTCCCTTTTACCAATGAAACAAAACAGCTCAGAGAATTGAAAAAGTGTGAATTTGGAAAATATTTCCCACTCTCTGCTCTACATCTTACACTTCGATCTCCTTTGCTCCAATCTTATAATCCTCCCAATTTCTCCATTGGAGTTCCCGTACCTCTCTCTCTCTAGGGTTTTGTTTACTCTTCCATACAATTGCAGAAGCTCGCGCAACACAATGGTTTCTTCTCGTCTCGCCTGGTTAAAGATTCTTACTTTTTAATGTCTAAGACATCCTAGATTTGTTGGTTTTTTTTTCTTTTTTATGACTTTTCTGGGTTTAGTTCCTGGAGCCACTAGATTGTTTTACCACAGCTGACGGCTGATGATTAGGGTTTTCTCTAGAAAGCTCTAATTTTGGTGCTCTACACTGATTTATTCTCTTAATTTCTTTAAAAGGGTATCATTTCTATGGCGATTTCGAGTGAGTTTTGTGGTTCCCTCAATGTATTTTAGGTTTTGTTCCATCTGCACATAAATGGTTTCAGAGAGAAATGCTTTAGCTTTAGGTGTTGGAAGATTTCGTAATACAAAGTTCAAATTTTTTGTATAGAAATCCATCAAGTAACTCATCTCCACTTAGTTTCTTCTGGGCTGTGTACTGTGAATCCGAGAAGTAAATAGTGTGTTGACTATCCTCTGGCGATCCTGGAGATCTGGGATTTGTTTCACCTCTTATGTCAGATGAGGACTTTCTACCCATCTGATTCTTGTAAAGAATCACAGCTCAATTCGTTGAATCCACAGTCATGGCTTCAAGTTGAGAGAGGGAAGCTCTCTTCCTCTGCTTCTTCATCTGCGTAAGTTTCTCTTCTTTTCCCCCTGCTTATTCGAATTGGTTATTAAACTTGAGACGTTCTTGCTATGGAGTTAACCTTTGGTCTTTTCTAGTCCACTGTGCAGAGAATCATTTATCAAAGTTCCCGAGCCGCAGATACTGCCGCATTATAAACCTCTTGACTATGTAGAAGTTCTTGCTCAGATTCATGAAGAACTCGAGACCTGCCCTTTACAGGAGAGATCGATTCTGTATTTATTGCAGTATCAAGTGTTTAGAGGTCTTGGAGAGACAAAACTTAGACGGAGAAGCCTTCAATCAGCTTGGCAAGAGGCTACAACTGTCCATGAAAAAGTTATCTTTGGGTCTTGGTTAAGGTATGAGAAACAAGGGGAAGAAGTTATCGCCGATTTGCTTTCCTCTTGTGGTAAATATTCTGAAGAATACGCTCCGCTGGATATTGCATCTTGTTTCCCAGTTATGGCTGCTTCTTCCTCCCCTGAGGCAGCAGCATCTGTGAAGGTGGAGCGCTGTATATCGAAAAACGTTGTGTTCAAGATAGGAGAAGAGAGAATAGCTTGTGATAGGAAGAAAATCTCGAGTCTTTCTGCTCCGTTTCACGCCATGCTTTTTGGGAGTTTCACGGAATCGCTTCTCGATGAGATAGACATGTCAGAAAACCATGTATCGTCGTCAGCTATGCGTGTTGTCAGAGATTTCAGTGCTGCGGGTATTCTAAGCGGAGTTTCCAAGAATCTTCTATTGGAAGTTTTAGTTTTCGCAAACAAGTTTTGCTGCGAGAGGCTTAAAGATGCTTGCGATAGAGAATTGGCTTCTCTGATTTCTTCCATGGATTGTGCCATTGAGCTTATGGACTTTGCACTGGAAGAGAGCTCTCCTATCCTAGCTGCATCATGTTTGCAAGTTTTTCTTTATGAGATGCCTGAAAGTTTGACCGATGACCGTGTTGTCGAGGTTTTGATTCGGGTCAATAGATCTCAAGTCTCAACCATGGCAGGAAAAGCTTCATTCTCCTTATACTCTTGTTTAAGCGAAGTCTCAATGCGTATAGATCCCCGTTCAGACAGAACATTAGGTTTCTTGGAGAAAGTAGTCGACTTTGCGGAAAATGATCGGCAGAGAGTATTGGGGTTTCATCGGTTAGGTTGTACGAGGCTGCTAAGGAAAGAGTACCGTGAGGCGGAAGAAGCTTTTGAAACCGCTTTTAATCTAGGCCATGTGTATTCAGCTACTGGTTTAGCAAGAATAGGTTACATACAAGGCCATCGGCTTTGGGCTTACGAGAAGCTAAGCTCTGTTATCTCCTCTGTTTCGCCGCCTCTTGGATGGATGTATCAAGAAAGGTCTTTATATTGTGAGGGTGATAAGAAAATGGAGGATCTTGGCAAAGCAACCGAATTGGACCCGACTTTGACATATCCTTACATGTACAGAGCTGTCACTCTAATGTCGAAACAGAATGCCGAGGCTGCGCTCGAGGAAATCAACAGGATCTTGGGGTTTAAACTCGCGTTAGAATGCTTGGAGATTCGGTTCTGTCTTTATCTCGGTATGGATGACTACGAAGCGGCTCTTCGTGATATCCAGGCTGCTCTTACTTTGTGCCCTGATTATCGAATGTTCGATGGGAAAGTAGCTGCGAGACAGCTAAGGACGCTTGTGTATGAGCATGTCGAGAACTGGACAACCGCAGATTGTTGGATGCAACTTTATGAGAAATGGTCGAATGTTGATGATATTGGTTCTCTTTCTGTGATCTATCAGATGCTCGAAGCTGATGCTTTTAAAGGTGTTCTTTACTTTAGGCAATCTTTGCTTCTCTTAAGGTAAATAAAATCTTCAAAAATTCAACTTTCTCAGTTGAACACGAACATCTCTAAGCTAGAGCATCTCATTTTCTTTAACTTTGGTTTTGATTAGGTTGAATTGTCCCGAGGCAGCGATGCGTAGTTTACAGTTAGCACGAGAGCACGCGTCAAGTGACCACGAGCGTCTAGTTTATGAAGGATGGATTTTGTATGACACTGGCCACTGTGAAGAAGGGCTTCAAAAGGCTAAGGAATCCATTAGAATAAAGAGATCATTCGAAGCTTATTTCCTCCAAGCTTATGCCTTGGCAGAATCTAGCCTCGATCCATCAAGTTCTTCGACCGTTGTCTCGCTTCTTGAAGATGCTCTTAAATGCCCCTCTGATAGGTTGAGGAAAGGCCAGGTACGCTCTGTTCACCATCAGCTCTGTTTTAAACCATTTAGGTTACATCTATAGTTAATTCTGTGAAAATTGTTGTTTTTTTGTTTGGTTTTTGTTTTCTAGGCTCTAAACAATCTAGGGAGCGTGTACGTTGATTGCGAGAAGCTAGACTTAGCTGCGGATTGTTATATAAACGCTCTGAAAGTGAGGCACACACGAGCGCACCAAGGCTTAGCTCGTGTCCATTTCCTGAGAAACGACAAAGCTGCAGCTTATGAAGAAATGACCAGACTGATCGAAAAGGCTCAGAACAACGCTTCCGCTTACGAGAAAAGATCCGAGTATTGTGACCGTGAACTCGCCAAATCTGATCTCGAAATGGTCACCCGATTAGACCCTCTCCGAGTTTATCCTTACCGATACCGTGCCGCAGGTTTCATATAACTAAACTCTAATATGCTCTGTTTTCTTCTTCTTCTAACATGCTCTGTTTTTTTTTCTTCTTCTTCTTCTTCTTCTTCTTCTTCTTCCGAAGGAATCTGAATATTGTTTCTTGGTTTCTTTGGTGGGTTTTGATAGTGTTGATGGATAGTAGGAAGGAGAGAGAAGCTATTTCGGAGTTATCTCGAGCTATCGCTTTCAAAGCGGATCTTCATCTTCTTCACTTAAGAGCTGCTTTCCACGAGCACATTGGGGATGTTAGTAGTGCGTTGCGAGACTGTCGTGCGGCACTCTCGGTCGACCCTAATCATCAAGAGATGCTCGAACTCCATAGCCGTGTTAATAGCCATGAACCTTGAACGCTACCACACACTCTCTCAACAAAAGCATGGAGATGATAGTAAAGTGTGAAAATTTGTAAAACTTCATAGACGTAACTTATATTCTCTCGTCACTCTGTTTTACTCTTTTGTTGTTGTTTTCCTATAATCGATTTTATATTGCCTAAACATGACATCTCTCTGGCCTTAAAAAAACATGAAAACGAAAAAAGTATATAAAATGTGTATTAACTCATGCTTTCTGAATATTGAAAAGAAGAATTTCGACGTTACATGAGTTTATCAGTTACCCTCGTTGTCTCATAATGGTCACATGTTTTGGGACTCGAGATATTCTTATCGAACCTTAACAAAAGCGAAACAAAGGCACACACGTCTGTTCCTGTTAATCTTATGGACGAAGAAGACACACATCTACGGGTAAAGTAGAGTTAACAAACTTGATGTTCTTTGTGTTTGGTTTGGAATATTATTTATAGAAAACTCACAAGAGATAAAAGAAAAAAAAAGGTTAATTAAAGAACGGATGAAAGTGTGTGAAAATTCTTGTTGGTGGGGTAACTATATTCTTTTTTTTGTTAACTTTTCAAAGGGATCTATGAGAAATGAGAATCAAAAACCTAAAAAGGTAAATGAAAAAGGGAAGATACACAAAGTCATCCACAAGAGTAAATGATAGGAAGACGAAATGAAAATTCAACAAAATAAAATATTCCATTTTGATATTCAAAGCCAAAATGCTTTTAGGGCATTGGTTGCTTTGTATATCTTTTGTGTGTGTTTATGTGTATTTTTCTTTCGCTACAATTATATATTTGTTACTGATTCAAACTCAAGTTCGGCTTGGATGAATGGAAGATGTTATATTCTTGTGTTCCGAATTTGAACTAAGTTGAGAAATAGAAAAGAAAGTTGTTGCTTTTCTTTTATGGATAAATAACAGTTCTTTAATTCGCCATTTGAACGAAAAATGTTGAAACTCAAATTTAGTAAAATTTTAAGTACAATATAATTTTCAATAAAATCGATTATTTTGTTTGCAAAATTAATATGATAATAGATTATACTTAAGTCATTTTATATTTTACGAGAGAGAAATATCTCTTACAAACTAAACTTATTTACGAATATATCTAGAGTTGAAAACATTTAATATAATCTACATGGTGTAGTAAAATTATTAATTTTAAGATTTAATAATAAAAAAGAAATATGTATATATTGCTCAGAGCTACACCAGCCTATTCTTTACTATTCCTTAAGAATGATTAGAAGAAGGTTAACCTCGACCTGCGGCAAGAGATGTCTGACGCTGGCGCGATGATGACCGTTCCACCGGCATTTTTCTCTTAGAGGATTTCAACGGTAAGTAGTCGGCGATTTCCTTTTCTTTTTCTATTTTTTCATTAATTTACAGTATTAAATTAAATATGATACTTGAGATCTTTTGATGATGGGTGCATTTCATGCAATGTGAGGATTGTTCTTATGCACCAAACAAAGAATTTAAAATTTGTGATAGCTGCAAACTTCTGTCAAAGGTAAAAGGAGAAATGACTTGAAGATAAACGTAAAATATGTTTGTAGATAAAATATGAAATGGGTAAACATTAGCTCATTCTTGTTTCAAAGTATGAAATACATGCAGAAATTCATTTATGAGTAAACGTAAAGGTATTGTAGATTTTGTCACACTCCAATATTCCTTTCTTGCTTTAATGGAAAAATAATGATCTGTGTGCTCTGGTCTCAGAAATCATGAACTTGTCCTAATTCATACTCTTTTGTACAAGAACAGTACAAGATTTGTATCAGAAAGCGAAATAGATGTTAAACGAATAACTAAGAACTAAATCTTGTTTCCGAGTAAGATGAATACCTTAACAACAAAGATAATTATAAGCCAAGGTTAGATAATTATAAAACAAATTTCTGTAAAACTTGAGAACAAACTTTTATCTTCTTTTTATTTACCGTATTATGCATGGTTTGATTTTTTTTTCTTTGGGTTCTTTTGAGAAATTGCAAAGTTAGATTGTGTATCTCTAATTGACTCATAGCAATTCTGGAAAAGAAAAAACCTCTTATTTGTTCTCAAGTTTTAAACAATTAAATGAAGTATATAAAACTCACTCTCTCCCTTTTTCTATGAGTTTATATATCCTACTTGTTTTAATCTTAATTTATTTCATAGCTTATGATTTCATTCAAATCAGTGTGCCTTTACAGAAATTTGGGTATCTTATGAGAGAAACTATGAGGGAAAAGGAGATAAAAGTTCCAGCAACATTATTAGTAGAAAGTAACATCACTCAAATTCATAAAACAAGTATACTTTTATTCTTGGTAATGACTCGAAATTTTTAAAAAAACATATTCTTCTTTATCAAAACTAAAAATAATCTTGGAATAATGAGAAAAAATAGATTTTGTTAGCTAGCGTCTAGCGATGGTAGTTCAACTAGTCATATGCAGGAGCAAAACATCAACATATTCGAGTTTCGCTCTCACTAACCATTGCAATTAACATGTTTTAAAGAACTACGAACCACTCCACTGGCTTTGAAGTAATATTTAGTGTATACCTCAATGGTTCTATTACTAAATATACTTCTGCTATTATAAGAACAATGTTTTTTTGGCTAAGTAGTTGTGTATTAGATTCTCTTACAAAATAAAACAAAACAAAAATGTTTCCTTTATACATACCCAATGAATGAAAAGATTTCGTTTTCTTGATATATATACGTAATTATTACTACTATTTAAGGCAAATAGGCCTGCGAAGTCTTATCTCACAATATTTTCCATTAATTGAACAAATTGATAGCTTGCTTTTTCTTTCTTTCTGGGGTCTACTCTTCTTTTAGTAGACAATTTTAAGTAAATGCTGATAGTCTGGTCCTGTAATCATCACTCTTCTCTGTAATGCAGAAGAGTCTCCAAAACAACATAAAAATAAATAAAAAAGAGTACTAAAGAAAAACAGTTAAAAACAAATATTTGAAATTAAGTCAAAGTCTCACTTTCAAACACACACTCTCTCCTCTGTGGTATTTATCTGCACCTAGAAAAAATAATACAAAAATGGGATTCAAACAGTATTTGCATTTATTGTAAGCACGCACATATATGTATATGTACAAAAATTGACAGTGACCTTGGAGAATAATCCATCATGGTCGCCCTCTTGCTTTTTGAAAACTGTACATACAAATGTGTATATACACCCAAGAAACTAAAAATTAAAAAAAAAATTGAAATTATGGTTGTTTACTTTGTTTGTTTTCTTGCATATATAGCCAAAGATGATGTCTTTCTGTGTAAACTTCTTACTCTCTAGGTACTTGATCAAAGGTCCTTATTTTAAGAGATCAGAATAAACCAAAGTTTGGATCTTTTTATAGTTTCTTTTCACCTTTTGTTTTTTCTCTAGTTGGAGTTTTCTTCTTCATATAGCTATAACCATATAGCCATGGATATGTTTTCATCTCGTAACTGGTCCTATAAACTAAGTTCTTTGTCTGCTGAAGCAAGTGCTTCTTCTGGTAATACCATCCAAGATTTTAATGGCTTGAACAATGTAATTTCTAGTCGTCTTTGTACACACGCAGAGACTCAAAAGACTAAGAAAAGAAGAGGCATTCCTGGCAATCCTGGTAAAATATGATCTTTTCCACTTTATTTCTATTATCTATATGGCTTTAATTATTTCATTTGGGTTTTTGATTACCAGCTGAATCTAGAAAACATTTTCATCTGATTTTTGATTCCTGGTAGAATCTTGGAACCTTTTTTCCATCTGTATTTCTTTTATCTGAGACCTTTTTCATATGGGTTTTTCAATACTAACTAGTAGAATCTGATGACTTTATTCATATTGGTTATTTTATTACTAGCAGAATCCGGGAGCTTTAGTTTTGTCATATGAGTTCTGTAAAAGTCTTCCTTTTGTACAATTAGGGTTTGTCTCAAAATCATCTTTTTAGTTTTTACCAAGAATGTGTTTTGATACTTCTTTTTTCTGGTTTCTGTGGCAGATCCAGAAGCAGAGGTAATTGCATTATCACCAAAGACACTTCTTGCAACAAACAGATTCGTATGTGAGATATGCAACAAAGGGTTTCAAAGAGATCAGAACCTACAGCTTCACAGGAGAGGCCACAATCTTCCATGGAAGCTTAAGCAGAAGAACAGCAAAGAACATCAAAAGAAGAAAGTCTATGTGTGCCCAGAGACAAATTGTGTTCATCATCACCCATCTAGGGCGCTTGGTGATCTCACAGGGATCAAGAAACACTTTTGCAGGAAACATGGAGAGAAGAAATGGAAATGTGAGAAGTGTTCAAAGTTCTACGCTGTTCAATCTGACTGGAAAGCTCACACTAAGGTCTGTGGTACAAGAGAGTATAGATGTGACTGTGGAACTCTTTTCTCGAGGTAAGCTTTCTTTTTTTATTTACTTTTTTTTATGAAGATCTTTCTTTGTTCCTTGTTTTCTTAATATTTTTACTGATGTTTCTGTGACAAATCTAGATCATTATCTATAGACATTACATATAGAGATAGGAGTCCATATGTTATATGTGAATCTATGATTTTTCTTGGAATAAATTGTAATTGCACATATATGGATGAGTTAAATGCTTTGGGGTGACTTATTTCAATTGTCTCTATTTTTGGCTATGTCCTTTCATTTGACAAAACTGCTAGTGTCTGTCCATGGAAAATAGTTTGAGTTCAAATTAAATGCTGTGGCAAAATTCATGGATTAAGACATTATATATACATACAGGCCATCAATGTCTATATACTATGAATATATGCATTTTTCTTTTGTGAAGAACCAAATTTTGTGTACTAAGATTGATATATAAATCAAAAGTTTTTAGAGCTAATATGTGTGTCTATACGTGTAGTTATTGTCAATTAAAAAAATGAATCTTTTTATTTAATGTTCTTGTTGCTTGTAAAAATTTATGTTGCATTATTGAAGGAGATAAAAGAAGCCTGCAGGTGAATCTTCTTCTTCATCATTATGCTGAAAAAGAATCCTGATTTAAAACTTTATTTTTGCAGTCTATGATTTGATTTGCTAATGTCTAAATTGCATTGGTCCATTATTACATCATAGGCTTCAAAAGCTTTTCTTGGAATTTTGATACTTCTTCCACTCTATGTGGTCCACTTTAAATTATTTCACTTCATGCAATTGCAATAATCAAAACATATCTAAGTTTTTTTTTGTTTGTTTCTTGGCAAATTTTATAAACAGGAAAGACAGTTTCATAACGCATAGAGCGTTCTGCGATGCATTAGCAGAAGAAAATGCAAGAATCATCTCATCTTCTTCCTCCAACCTCACAAACCCTGACCCTAATTTCCAAGATCGTAACTTTATGCTCAATAAATCTCCCTCTTCCTTGCTCTTCACGTCACCGTTTTACGCTGACCCATCACGTTCCGCCGCCGCCGCCGCCGTTTCTTCATCTTCGACGGCAGCTCTTTCAGCGACGGCTCTCCTCCAAAAAGCGACCGCTCTTAGCTCCGGCGCTTTTGGCGGCGGAGGAGGACAAACGCGATCAATTGGTCATCACCGACAGTTGGCGACGACGGCCAACGAGCTTCTTGGTGTTGACCGAGTCATGATGATGTCATCTTCTTCGTCTGAGTACGATCAGCTTGTTGTTGATGGGTTAACGTCCACGTGGCAGAAAGCTGATCATTTGACCAGGGACTTTCTTGGACTCACGGGTCATGGAGTGCACGTTAGCGTGAGACCCGGTGATATGCTAGAGTACACAGATGGTGTGGCGTTTCCTATGTCAGCGTACGATACCGAATCACATAATCACGAGTCGTCGTCGTTTCACAAGGCTTACGATCTGGGATTCTCTGGACCCCACACTATGTAAATGGGTAAAACTGGAATTTACTTCCATTATTTTGTTGCTTAATGACTCAAACACCCTCGGGAACAAACAAAGAGCAGAAGAGCAATTCCTTTTTTTTGGTTACTTTTCTAGGGATTGTTTTCTAAATTTTCTAATTGTTACAGCCTTAAAAAATCTCTAGTTTACGTTGGATTTTCTTGTCAAATATATTCTTACATTACAAGTAAAAAAACATTTAGAATTTCCCTTTTTAAAATTACATCCGTTAAAAAAAGTGGTGTTTATATAACACTTCTTTCCACATCAAAAATAATTGAATCAGTAAAGGCCCCACAACACTGCACCTCTAGGGATTGACGAACGTGTCCTCTCAAAGCAAGCTTCTTTGATTGTGATAGATAGTAGATACAACTTCATATCTACGTATTAAAAGAAAAAAAAATAAACATCATATCTACGTGCATGTACACATCATACTATATGCAATTATTGAAGATAACTCAAAATTTATTGCTATGTGTCTAAATTCATCGTTAACTCAAAATTTGGCTATAGGCCACAAAACTCATTTATCATTTTTTCTGATTGCTGTTAACAGATTCTATCGTAATCACTAATTAATCAGAGACAATGGTCTAATTTCTTGATGGTCATTTATGTGATGGCAATTAGCAACGAACAAGAGCCAAGTATAATTTTCATCGCAAACGTATTGTGATGAATAGTCGCTAATTTTCACCCCTTAGTGACAAAATCATTAAAAAAAAATTTCTTTCGCTTAATCTCTATTTTGTATGTTATAAGTTATAACTTATAAAGACATATTTTTTTACCCAAATTTTTTTTATTAAGACATATAACCACAAATTCTCTAAAGAAGATTTTATCAACAAAATTATGAGAAAAAGGCTAATACCTTTTCCCGCTTCAACGAGCGTTGATTTTTTTTTTCTTAAATCTCCTTCAGGCTTCAATATTTTTTTGGTTATATTACAACTTTTTTATTTTGTCTTAAATGTTAATGTTTTAGAATTAATTCTATGAAAAGCAGGTAGTTTAGAAATTAGAATTGGTAGTAGCATAGCTTGAAGGTTTTTCTTTCAAAAGTAATAATATATTAACATGTAAACTAAAATAATTAGTAAAAAAAAAAAGGAAAATCAAATCAAAAGGAATATAGAAACACCTAAAGAAGGAGGGTGGTAAGGAATCAATTAAAAAAGATATAGAAAACTACGAGGAATAATATAAAGTAGAAAAGATTTAAGAAAAGATGAAAAAACGAAGGTCAAAGAGCTTGTTGAAGAGGACACGCATGAACATGCGAACACTTTAAACCAAAAAAATAAAGAGAACAGGCGACCACTAAAAGTCAAAAGATAAATTAAAGAACATTGTTAACGGGATCAATATACTTTCCTTTTATGTTTATACGAGCTCTCAGTCCCCATTCTATACAACTTCTTTTCCTTTGCTTTCTTTTTGATTGTGATTGAAAGTTTTTAATATGAAATAACTATATAAAAAGAATTATACACATAATGATATAACATATGCATACAATTCATATTTTCCTTTGCTTCGGGCTTAACATTCAGACATAAATGATATATCTGTAGACTTTTCTTTGGCTTGGCTGTTAATCTGTTATATCGTGACATATTGCAAACCATTTGCAGTACTCAAAACTTACCTTTTTCGAAGAATTTCTCTTTGTCCGCGACCACGATATTCTTCACCAAACAAAAATTATTGACTATCATTTCAAATATGGAGTCGGATAATATCATCTAATGATCAGATATATGTTAGTTTTAAAGTACTTTATGAACTTTATCGTAAGAAAAGGCTAGATAACTCGATTATTTTATCAGATAAGGACAATTCAGATATATAAAAACATAACCTAAACTTTTAATAGGTAGAGTAAGGGTCAACTTAGATTCTGATTCGGATATGTAAGAGGCATATGTTCTAATGAAAAGAGAAATGATGAAGATGCATAGTATATTCCAAACTTTTGGAAAGTTTATTATAAACTGAATGGTTTGATTCTTCACCATAAACTCATCAAGGTGTTGTGAATACTACATATGGTTTACCCAATAGCTAGAAGAGAGATACATATTATTTGGATGTTTGAATAAGCGAGAGAACAAAAAAGAGGTGCCACAATACTCCTTATACATCTCTGTTTCGTAATCATATTTCTTTTAGGTTCAAGAATATGTTTTAGTCATTTACTTACAAGTTTTAATTAAGAAAACAGCTCACCTTTTGTTATAAAAACCTTAGGTATAAGATTATACACTAGGGAAATCAACTCAAAATGGAAATGATCTTGTCCAAGAAGAACAACATCATACCACAACAACAACAACAAAAAAAGCTTTACGCTCCATACATTCTCTATGACGCTTAAAAATGAATGATTCACCTACAACTTCCCATCTACTTTCTTTGGTATCATAAACATATGAGTCATTCGTCTTGCTTCTTTTGACGTAAATCTTAAGTTAAGGTCATTTTCCCTTTTTCTAATAAATTGTTACAAAGAAAAATAATCATTTAAGAGTTACACTTTTTTTCAGACAAGAGATAGCTCCTCATCTTCAATGGCGATATTTTTTTTGTTTTTAAGTTTCAGTAGTGAGGTGTGTAGGAATAAGGTCCCATGGAGTATTGAACTTGAAAATGATGTTGTTGGTTTAGTCTGAAATTCATGTGTCCTTGTCTTCCATTTCTGTTGTATTGATCCCACATTATTTGTTCTTCTATAAATAACCTCTGTTTTTTCTCCATATCATTCATTTGCACATACGGTGGTGGAGCCACCTCCAGTGACGCCGCGAACGGGTCCACCGTCACCGGAGTTTTGCTTCCATTTCTGTTTCCGTTCGCCATTTGTGGCGGCGCCGGCAGTGCCAACATTGAGGCTACATCACCATATTGTATACTTAATATCAAACTCAAAATCAGATTATAATCAAGATAAACCAAAATGAACCGAAAATCTACTAGAAGTGTGAAATCAAAGATAAATCCTGCATCAATACTTTTAGTTTTTGTTTAAATCTTAAACCTAAAACCAAACCAAACCAACAAAAAAAATTCATGTTTTTTCAATTGTTTCTAGTTTGAAAAATCTTTAATTTAAGGATATACTAGATTCTAACCCCGTGCATCCGCACATGAATATTTTTTATTGTTTAACGAATTTTATAATATAATTTGTGTTTTTGAGTTTAGATATAATTATTTTTATAAATATATTTTTAATAAGTGAAAATATTGACTTTTGTGTTTAGATATATTTCTATAGTATTAAAATTAATTATGATTATAAAAATATAATTTTAACCCGTCTGCTAATATTAATTCAAAATGAACTATTATAAAAACATAATTCTAACTTTTCCGTTTATATTACCGTATAATATAAAATTTGAGATGTATTAACAGTATTATTTAGCATTATAATTTTTTAAAAATTTAATCAACAAAGGAAGTGTACAACTGATTTTTCAAACCACATTTTAGTGTATGCAATAATTTTTAATTTTTTATGTTTTTATTTTGTATGAAAAATATATTTTCGATATACATGTATAATTTAAAATTAATGATTTTAGTTACCAAAATATTTTTAACCAGATTTTTATATATATTTTTAGTTCTATGAATTATAAAAAATATATTTTTAATATTTAAATTATACATTTGAATTTTACCTATTATTTTATTATTAATTTGTAAATAAATCATAATTGTAAATATATTATATAAGAAACATAAATATCATATCATTTACATCATTATAAATATTTTATATTTCAAATATGACCATTATTTTTTATATGTGAATTATTTTTTTTTCAAAAATTCTACACATTTTTGATAAAAATGTTTAATAGTATAGAAATTATTTAAATTAGAATCTTTAAATCAAATCTAAATTAATATCTGATTTATTATTTTTAATCAAATCAAATCAAATCTAAATTACCTATATTTAAGGAATTCTAAAAAAATTAGGAGTGTTTGGAAGTAAGTACTAAATGTGCTTCTGTTTTGTTTTAATGTAATAGATTTTGATGGAAAACCGAATTAGAACCAAACCAAACCACAGTAAACAAATTCATATTTAGACTCGATCACAATTAATTTACCGAAAAATTGAATATTTTATGAAAAATGTTTTTTTTTTTATCTAAATGTTTTATTTACCTGCTGGTCTTCCTGCAGAACCAAACGCAACGCTACTCGCACTTCCACTACTTCCATAAGCCGTAGACGCTTTAACCGCCGCATTAACCGCACCGTATTGATACATTCCATCAAGCAACAAACTATCAAACCCTCCTCCAAGCTCACTCTTTTGTCCCGACAATCTCGTCGCCGATTTCACCAACGCTGTCTCCCAATCCGCTGAATCATCATTAAACGCTTCCCATCCCGGTCCAGACGCAGTCTCAGTCGCAACCGCTCCGTCGAATAACGCTAACGCCAAACTATCACCAACCGTTCCTGCCGTTTCATCCGCTTCACCCGTTAAATCCAGCAAATCACCTTCTTGATCTTTTCTTGAAACCACTTCTTCAGAATCTTTCTTTGTTTCCGTTTCTTCTTTTCCCTCTTCGTGATTCGGAGCTGGTAATGCTTTAATGGCGTTTAAGTCTTCTTGAATTTCTTGAACTTCCTCTGTTTTTTTCTCATCTTCCTCAGATTTGTTAGACTTTTTTGATGATGACTTTTGCGTTTGTGCGGCTAAAGCTGATTTATCTTTTATAAACTCATCCATGAGATCAAGTTTCTTCTGTGTAATCTTCTCCAATTCTGGATACTCTGAAGATCTTGCAACTCCCATGTTCTTACACCATCCGTAAAACGGATCTAACTCATCGAACTGTTTAGAAACTCGGCTGAAGATGTCGTAGACTTTGATCGAATCATGAATGTCTAATTCCATGAATCGATCTATCAATACTCCCATTATCTCTGTTATGTTGTAATATATCTGAAAACTCTCTTTCACTATCGGATAAAGAGCCACAGTCACCACCCTGTTGTTCTTTGCATTACCTGTGGCAAAAACCTAACGTCTAAGCCAAGAAAGTTCAAAGTTGGCGAAAAATTGAACTTTTCTAAATCTTTTAACAAAACTTTGTTAAGCTCACCACAACATTTTTGATTACCTGTTGGACGACAAGCCAAGAACCGATCGAGAAGCTGTTGTAAACGTTGTACTCTGGTAAAGATTTTCTCTGTTTTCATCTCTGTGACCGGTTTAGACTTGACCACAAGAGCTCTCGACCGAATATCGGTTTTGGTCTCTCGATGATCATCTTCCTCACCGGAATCATCACCGTGTTTCCCTCTTCTTCCTTGCATCCGGAAATCAAGCCGTTCGTCCAAATACAAAGCATAAGTCCGAACAAAAGCAGAGTAATCCCACGAATCCGATCGACTCGCATCTCTGAAATCAGACATGTTAAGCAGTCTTGTTCCTCGTCTGGTCGCGAAGAAGATCTCTTTCTCGTAGGCTCGATCGCCTTCTGTTAACAACCGTTGGATCAAAATCAAGGTTTTGAGAGCAACCGACCAGTTCTTGGTCTTGTTGAGACGCCTCGAGAGAGTAGAGACACAAGCGTTTACGTAGTTGCGTGAGTAAGAAGTTAGGCTTAATATCTCTCTGACGTATTTCTCCTCTGCTGGATATTCGTCGTGTCGCGTTGCTTTCACGATGGCTACTTCGAGTTCCGTTAGAGAACTGCTTCGACCTCCGACTTTGGCTAATCCTACGCTTGTCTGATCTTTCACGGCTCCTATGGCACGTTTTAGCTTACTCGTACCCATTTTGACTAACGTACACCGTGAGAGAGAGAAAAAATTTTAAAAGAGAGAGAGGAAAAAAGGGAAAAACGACGGCTTCTGTTTACTTTTTGTCGTCGTCGTCGTCGTCTCCTTTTCTCCTCTGTTTCTTTTTTCTTTTTTTCTGAAACAGAAAATGTGGTTGCTTGATCGATCTACCACGGAAGTCGCCGAGGTTGTCGGAATTTAATGAGAGGAATAATTAGAAAAGTCACGTGGGATATCATTTGACCTTTCTTTTTTTAATTGGATAAAAGCAGATATCCCACTCTGTTATTAAGCTTTAAATAGAAAGACGATTCTCTTATTAAGAATCTTGTATTTTTTACAACTTACGAGACAGACTGTATAAGCCATGAGACTGTGTTTTTCATAACTTATAAAACATACAATGAGAGATCAATACAAACGCGAAACCCGCTTCTTGTTTCAGTCCACGCATTTTTTCGGCCTGTAAAATGAGCATAAAAAGGGGAATAAAAATCCTATATGCATAAAACATGGATCATAGAACTTAAAAGCTTTTTAATTGTTTGAAAAGAGCCATTTTAGCTTACCATGCAGAATCGTTCTGAGGTTCAGTATTCCAGCCATACGGGTTTGTGCTTGTTGGAGCAACATGGTGATTTTGTGAATTTCTTATTCTCTGCAACTGAGAGTTAGTTTGGGAGTTTAAGGAAGGAGGAGCAACGAAATTGTTTCCTAGCCTTGGAGGTAGAATCGCTGGAATTCCAATGTTGGGATTTGGCAAATGGTTTAGGTTTGATTGTGGTTGAAAAGCTGGAATGCAAGAAGAATCCATCCTATTGTTACCAGTTAATGGCATTCTGTTGTTATTGCTATGTCCGTTTGATCTCCCGAGAAGCATCGGATTCATTCCCGTTACTCTCTTAACGGTTTCTTCCGCCATTTTCACCTTTACATAACATGGAAATAACAATAATGTAGCTCGTAAAAAGGATAGTTAGGAAATGTATTGAAAGTGTTCTTACCTTTGCTCTTAATGTCTCAATGTCAGCTTTTAGTATTCTATTGCCAACAGCAGCGTCATCATACTTGTGGTTCATGTTGCTAAGTTGCCTCAGAAGTGATGAATGTTCACCCTTTAGCTCATTAACCTATCAAATTAGAAATTAGATCTCATTAGTATTCTTCGACACAAAAAATAAAGTGGTTGAGAGGGTATAGGTATGAAACCTGTGTTTCGAGATCACTTGTTTGCTCCTGCTTTCTCCTTCTAGATCGCCTAGCTGACTCTCGATTTGACAGCATCCTACAACGAACAAGGTTCCAAAACTGTTTCACTGTGAAGATAAACATCAAAAGACAAGTAATTGGAGAAAAAAGGAATCTTTACCTTCTAGATTTTTTTACGTCCTCTGGCTTCAAGGAACCAGTGGTTTCATTCTCTTCATCAAGGTCATCATCATCAGAATATTCTCTCGATGATCCACTCGTAACCTGCTTTGCTAGTACACCAGTTTTTTTCAGCTCAGCCGGTGATGAAGAAGAGACACCAAGTTCCCCAGGTGTCATCAAAGAACCTACCATGATTAATAAGGCCATGCGTAAGACTCAAAAGAGGCATCTGAAAGAGAAATCGTAGATTCAATACAATGATTTGCCACATTAAGCCGCCCCTGTAAAAGAAATATTGAGCTAACCACCAGAATCCATCTCAATCCCAATCTTATTGGTCTCAATCCCAATGATTACAAAAGTTGTTCAATGAGTCTTGAATTGGTTCACTGGCTTCTCTAAAGAACCATTTTCCATTTCCACAGTACAATTCCTTAACTTGGTATCAAATTTACAACGTTCATAGAAGAAAATAGAATAAAGATACGAATCTGTAGGATTATCTTGGCTCATCCACAGTGAAAGTAAGTGACAAACTATAATAAGATGATAACAAGGAAGTTACAAAATAAAGCTCTTTACCTTGAGCAAGAGGACTGGATTGAGCTGGTTGAAATTGAGTTTCAGGAGAAGTAGACGAATCTTCAGGCTTAACAGACCCAGTCTGCGCAACAGAGAAAACAAACAGAGCTTGAGATTCAGATCTTCTTACGGCAATAGAAACGCACAAAATTGCACACATAGATAACTATAAAAAGAGAAGGAAATCGAACCCTAAGAGCTACAACAGTAGCGCACTCAGTTTCAAGCTTGTTCTTAAGAACGCGATGGTAATCATCGGAATGAACAATCACCGTCGATGGTGGCGGAGCGTAATCCCGATTTCCCGAATCGCGATCGTGACGATCGCGGCGGAATCGACTGTCTTCCTCGAAATCATTCTGTCCCGAAACAGAAGGAAGAGATTGCGCCGACGAAACTCCGACGATCGCGTTGTTGTTTCCCACTGGCTCCGAGCTCACCGACGATGAAATCTCTTCGAGAAACATCTCGAAAGTCCATTCGGACTGACTCTGGCTAACTTCCTCCGCCGTAACAACCTTCGCCGGGTTCGAATTAAGAGGCGGAGGTGCTTCCCAAAAGGGATCGGAAAAATCGTCAATCGAGAAGATACTGTTCATCTCTTCCTCCTCTCGCTCTCTTGTTCTTCACTTTTTTGTGTGTTTTCTACTTTCTGATTCCTTTGTCGGGTCTTGCCTATTTGCATTTAGGTCCACTTACAAAAGAATATTCTGTATACAAATACGTAGTAGAAAATACATAAATACATTTTCTTTTTAACGTAAGATATTAAATAGACAATTTTTTTGTTTTTTTTTACGTCTGCAATAGAAGTTTGAATAGTTTTTAAAATATTTATCAATATTTTTTTGACGTCTGCAATAGAAGTTTGAATAGTTTTTAAAATATTTATTGGTGTGATGTCCATAAATCTTTCGATAGAAAGATAACCAAATCATACATTAATCACTTAGATCTATGGAAATTAGTCTCTCTTTTTTTTTTCCTTTTGAAAACATAAACCAGAAGACCTTGAAAAAATGTCACCAAACCAAACAAATCACTATTTTTGGCTTTATTACAAGTTTACAATAGAGTTCCCACCTAAAGAAAAAAAAACCATTAATCAAAAGTACAATAATCCACACAACAATAATAAAACTTCTAAACATAACAAATTTATGGAATTCACGCTCTGTTTATTTTGATAAACATAAATTAAAAGTCCTTCATACAAAAAGGAGACCACAAATATAACAAACAAATCAATATTTAGGCTATATTACAACAGAGTCCTCACCTCACCTAGTGAAACAAAAAAAAAATATATAGGTTTTCTTTTTCAAACCACATTTTAACTTTTGTAATATTACTAGAATCTACACACATACACACAAGAAAAAACTTCTAAATATAGTTAACAAAAATTATAATGCAAAAGCTTATCTCTTTTACTGATTCTCCATCTTCTGCAGAGCTAAATGGTCATTGTTGACCAGAGCGAAATTAACACTCTCATCCTCTGATTCATTCACATTCGTCTTCCGTGGTGACATTCCCTGATCTCCTCTTCCTCCTCCTCCTCCTTTGGAGTTTCTCCGATCATCTCTAGCGACTAAGTCCTCAGCTTCAAGCATGTGAATGATATGACCCATCTTTGGTCTCTTTTGAGCATTGGGATCAACACATCTTAAAGCTACCAAAAGGGTACGCTTCAATGACCTCAACGACGGTTTCTCCATCATCCTCGGATCCAAAACTCCTTCCGCATCTCGATTCGACACCATTCTCTTCAACCATTCCACAAGATTCACTTCTCCTTGAGGCCGGCTATAATCCACAGGACTCCTCCCTGAAATCATCTCCATAACAAGAACACCGAAGCTATAAACATCGCTCCTCTCATTCAACATCCCTGTACTCGCGTATTCAGGAGCCACGTACCCAAACGTGCCCATCACACGAGTAGTCACATAGCTCATCTCCGAACCCAAGAGCTTAGCTAGCCCAAAGTCGGAAACTTTCGCGTTCCATTGCTTGTCAAGCAAGATATTACTTGATTTGATGTCGCGGTGAACAACTTTAGGCTCGAGACCTTCGTGTAAATACATCAACCCTTTAGCTGTTCCAAGAACAATGTTCATTCTAATCTCCCAAGTAAGAGGACTCTTTGATCCCAATCCATCACCGTGAAGCCATTGTTCTAAGTTGCCATTATCAACGTATTCGTAAACTAACATCCTATGAGCTCCTTCAACACAATAACCAAGCAATCTCACCAGATTCTTGTGTCTCACTCGTCCAATAGCTTCGACTTCGACTTTGAATTCTTTCTCAGCTTGTCCTCTGTTGTTGAGCAGATTCTTTATAGCCACCATTGATTTGTCCTCAAGTACACCTCTGTACACAATCCCGTATCCTCCTTGTCCGATCACATTCTCGTCGGAGAATCCATTTGTAGAAAGCTCGAGCTCTCTTAACGTGTACCAATGTCCCCAGCCTAAATGAGAAACCTCAGGACCCGAGCCCGACGATAAACCCTGATCACCCGACCCGGACCCGGACCCAGAACCGGTCCAACCTCCTCGCTCCGGGTACGAAATCCGATGATCTTTCCCGATTTCTATGTGGATTTTGGTATCGTCTTCTCGGTGGTTAGCCACAGTCTCTGGAGTTGGGTCGGGTTGAGTTGGGTTGAAATTAGGTCGAGATGGGTCGACCCGAATCTCTTGGATCTCCTTAGAAACCATGGGGACGATTGTATGGTTCGATTTAGATGAAGAATCAAGGGACTTGTTGTTGTTGCTCCGTCTGTAAATGAACCAGAGGGAGATAACAAACAGTAAAAGAACGATTGCGGCTCCAACGCAAACGCCGAGAACAACCCATAAACGTAAACCGAAAATAGAAGTAATTCTAGAGAGCTGATTGTTGAGAGAGTGAGAATCCGCCATTGCAGCTCACTCTTCTCTCTCTCTCTCTCTGGATATTTTTGCTTTGTTCTGCTTCACATATTACAGAGGTTTTTCTCAAGTAGAGACAAGAAAGAGATAAGAAGAAGACGAAACTACCCCTGAAAAGGCAAGCTGGCTTTGATGCGACTTGCACTCATATCGTTACCCCCACCATTATTTTAGTAATATATTACACTTTTGCCATTTTTACTGTTGAAGAGCAATTATTATTAGAGGGTAGTACCGTTATTAAGTTCCGAGTAGGGGTACTATAGTAATTTGGATGGCGTTCTGACTTCAGGTTTTTTTTTTTTTTGTGAGCGTGGTCTTTGAGTCTGATTACGAATCTATCTATCAATCAAATCGAAGAACGAGGAGAAACAGAGAAAGGAGGTAATGATTGAAATCTAAGAGCTTCTTTTCCATCTTTAAAGCTTTTTTCCCGATCTCAGATCAGGAATTGGTTAGGGTTTCTCCCCAATTTCGATAATTGTCATCGCTTGGATTGAATTTTCTTCTGGGTTCTTCTCTTTCTTCTGTAGTTGAATCAATATGGCTGGGAGAACTTCGATCCCTGCTCGCAACTCTGCCCTCATCGCAATGATCGCCGATGAGGTAATATCGCTACTAAAAAAAAACTTATCTTTTTATATCTTTCTGTTGATTTGAGTTTCGGTGGTTTTGATTTCTTTGGAATCTGTTGATTTTCCATTAGATCTTCTGGTTGAGTTTGAAATCTCTGAGATGTGATCTGAACTAAATCAATGCGTAGTGGGTATAGATTTTTCCATCCGTAAATTGCTTGACCTTGGATTTGTTTGTGAAATGTGTAATCGTTTTGGTACTCGGGTTCACGCCCTAGATAGCATTTTCGTAGTTCTGTGCTTTTCTCGATTTTGGATCAGACCAAAATTCTCCAGATGATCTGATCTAATATCACTGAATGATGATTCCACCTGATGCACGAATCAGGAAACTATGGAGTAGAAGTCTCCTTAAGTTCTTCCTAGAAACTGTATTATCTTTGAATAGCAAAGAAATTCTTTTTTTTTTTGGGTTAATTTCAACGGTTGTGGCATAAAATTGGATTTACGCAATGGTATTCTATCAAGTTACCAGAAAACTATGTCTACTCTCTTTTTTTTAGACTGAACTTGCAAATTATTCCTTTGTACATCAATTGTTTTTGTCAATTGGTGCCAGATTTGTTTAAAACTATCCGTTTGTTTAGCCCTTAGCAATCTACTCGTCTAAAATGTTGTGTACAGGACACTGTGGTTGGATTTTTGATGGCTGGAGTTGGTAATGTTGACATAAGGAGGAAGACAAATTACCTCATCGTGGATTCGAGTATGTTTTTGAACTCATAATAATGATCTTTAGGGAAGATAATCTTTCAGTCATGTATCAAGTTGTGTCACTTACCTCAAATTGGTATCACTTTTGATAAAATCAAGTTAGTTGAAATATTCCATCAAATCAGTTTCATGCGGTCTTGTTAGGAGATAAAACTTTCATAACTTCTATTTCTGTAGAAATGTATAATTACCGTCTAGGCTTCAAAATTAATTGATTTTTCCCTTTCTTTCTTAATTTTTTTTGTCTTTTAGAGACAACTGTTAGACAAATTGAGGATGCTTTCAAGGAGTTCTCAACGAGGGATGATATTGCTATCGTCCTCATCAGCCAATATGTAAGTGCTTTCACAGAATACTCGTAAAGTTATATTAACAATTAATAACTCTTGTGTCTGTGCGGTGTTATTTGTGTCGTTATCAAAGAAGTCATGGCTTGTACTGATTGAGCCCTTTATGTTTACTGCCATTATTGAATATCCTCCTTGTTTGCACTCTTTTAATCACGGATCAAAAGTTACTGTTTATTGTGGGGTAGTTTTTGATATCTTGTTCCCAGCAATATTAGTATTATTGGATCCAAATGTGTGAAGAAACATAAGATGAGACCACTTTGCATCAGCCCTTTGAGACTTATCATTTATGAGTTTGAAATAGCTCTATTTCTATGTGCTGTAAACTTCGTTAAAGTCTGGTTCTTTCTTTAGTATCAAAAACATGATGAGAAAATTCCATTTATGTAGGTTGCCAATATGATTCGGTTCTTGGTGGATAGCTACAACAAGCCAGTTCCTGCAATTCTGGAGATCCCTTCCAAGGACCATCCCTATGATCCTGCTCATGATTCAGTTCTCTCCCGTGTCAAGTACCTCTTCTCTGCGGAATCCGTGTCACAGCGTTAAATACATGTGTTTTGCAAGCTTGCTGAGCCTATATCAATTGTTTGTTTTTGACATCTTGTCTTTCAGCTTCGGAACCCAAACATTTTACAATAAATAATGTATCTCTTTGATTTTTATTTGGAGATGGATGTTATATTTATTATGAAGAAATGGTAACACCATCTGGTTCTTTTGTATTCAATTAAGAGAACAAATTGTGTATTCAAGAGACAAGAGCAGACTTCAAAGATTTAGTGAAGACTTCAAGCTCCTTAAGTCCTTGCTCAGGTGATTCAGCCTCTCCAAGTATCTTAACCATCGCGCTACCTACAATGACTCCGTCTGCTCCCCATTCAGCTACCTGTAATGTTTAAATAAACTGAGTTAAATTAACAACACATCCCATTGTCAAGATATTTGCTAATTCAGTGTATGTGCAGCCAAACCTGTTTCACATGCTCAGGTTTTGATATGCCAAATCCAACCGCGACTGGCTTGCTTGTGGCAACTTTGATTTGTTGTAAAAGAGATTGAACTTGTTCATTAACAGACTCTCTCGTGCCTGTAACTCCTACTGAACTTACCTGAAAAGAGCTCGGATAACAACATTCACGCATAAGAAGAAGAAAGGTACATGCACCATTTACTGATCTAAAAGAGTCGCAAAACTGTGATTCTTACGAGATAGATAAATCCTTCAGATGCTTCAACAATGGCGTTCATTCGTTCTTTCGGGGTTGTGGGTGTTGTGAGCAGTACCTTAACGACAACATAGTAAAGATTGACAAAGGGAAGGAAACAGTTTGCTACGAACGATGCTATCTTAAGAAAGAAGAACACATACAAGTTCAATTTGATGCCTTTGAGCCTCGTTCCGCAAAGTCTCAGTCTCTTCGAGTGGAACATCAGGAACAAGAAGCCCTATGAAGAGACACCATGTTATGTAATAAACTGTTAAAGTAGATAAGACAGGAACCAAGAATAAAAGGAAGCAAATGGTGAGGAAAGTAAGCTCTGAAACACAGCATAAGCGTTATACTTAAAAAGAGAAAACTTGCAAAAGTCAAAGTACCATGAACTCCAGCATTTTTGATAATAGTCATGTAGTTGTCGATTCCTCGGCGCAGGATCGGGTTGTAATACGTAAACAATGCAATTGGACAAGATAGCTGAGGAATAACCTGAGAAATTTGGAAAGAGTCAATTTTTAAAAACCAATAGTATCAAGTTCACAATTTACTCAACATTGAGAGTTGCAATCTCATAAATCATCATCTATAAAGTAAACAAAACCACACACACACACACACCTCTTTAAGCATAGAGATAATGGAGTTAAAGTTGGTTCCTTTAAGCAAAGAACGTCTCGCAGCAGCCTAAAAACAGAGAAAAGAGAAGGTTTTAAGATTCTTGAGAAGATAACTAAATTGTGCGGGTTTTGATAGATCGAACCTGGATTGCTGGGCCATCAGCTAATGGATCAGAGTATGGAACACCAAGTTCGATGATGTCGGAGCCACAAGAGTCAAGAAATTTTAGAGCTTTTGCTGTTGTGGAAAGATCTGGATCACCAGCTGTGATATATGGAATCAGAGCCACCTAAAAAAAACCCATTTTTGATTTCAACACAGATCAGAATGTGTAAGTACAACGAATGAGAACAAAATTGAAAGACTAGGGAATGAAGAGAGTTTGCTTACTTTGCCTTGTGACTTTAACCTAGCGAAAGTCTCTGATAAACCCACTGTTGCGGGAGGATTCTTGAGAAGATCCATTGGCAGCTTTCGAAGAAGAAAATGGATGTCGCCACTAGCGCCACTAGTGTTGTCTTTGATTTGATTTTGACCCGGCCAATGTGATCTTACCTCCGGTTTTGTTTCCATAACCGAAGCAACATAAACCGATCTGTAGATTGCTTTGGTTTTCTTTACTTAATACCAAAACCAAGAGAATGAATGTTTGAATGGTTTTTGGTTTTTGGTTTTTGGTTTTTGGGATTTTGAGTAGTTGCAATTGATGCTGATACTAGGCTTAAAGTATCTCGAGTACAATATTTGGTTTACGTCCAAAACCAATATAATTGAACCGGAATCCAACTGAAAAACTACATTGAACACCCTCCCTACAATGTTACCAAACAATATACATATACAACTCAAAATAATGGTAAACTTTGTAAACAAACAAAAACAAATCGAGTCACTATGGTTTACGTAAAACAATAAAACCGGACCTTGAAGCTAAAATCTGATGATGAGCCTTCTCAAAGAAGGATAATTATCACTACTCAATTGTTATGATCAGGTGTAATCTCATTTTCATTTTGT
Source organism: Eutrema salsugineum (assembly GCF_000478725.1). Classification (NCBI taxonomy): domain Eukaryota; kingdom Viridiplantae; phylum Streptophyta; class Magnoliopsida; order Brassicales; family Brassicaceae; genus Eutrema; species Eutrema salsugineum. The sequence goes on along the minus strand of NW_006256756.1, from coordinate 1,247,180 downwards.
TTGTCCCCTGCGTTGTTTTTTGTTAATTTGCTGAGCTGGATTCCTGCAAAACCTGCACCAATACCACCAGAACCAGAACCACCTTGAGAGCTTCCTTCGTTCCCATTACTAGCTGCAGTTTTTAGGTCTCTCTTGTTCTTCACTTTCTGTGCCCAACCAACAAGACCAACCTGCACATTCTTCTCGAAGATAGCTTTCTTGAAGTTACTTCCCATCTGTTGTAACATAAGAAGAGGATGATGAGCTTTTCAGACAAATTTCGGAAAAAAAAAACCAAACCAAAAGATTCTGAAGCTTTTACCTGTGAGACAATGGCGTAAAGAGGCAGTGTACTGTAACTACAGAGCACTTGAATGAAGACCCTACAGAGAAGAAGAAAGATATAAGTAAAAGCCGAGATGTGTTCAACGAAACAACATGAGAGAAAATTCAAATCTTTTTAGCTTACCCGATAACCAATCTTGGAACAATGTATCTCACCTGCCCCATAATGCATGAGTCAAAGCCATATGTAACCTACAAAGTATACTTATCAGTCTAAATCATGTCAGGTGAATCTGGAAGTTTATTTTTATCAAAAAGAATCTGTCTTGACTTACCCAAATCCAAAAGAAAAACGCAATCTCGAAAGCATTTTGGAAGAGGATAAAATGAATCAAGTAGAGAACAACTTGTGGTTTGCTGAACCAGAAATGCTCATCTGATGGTTTCACCACTAACTCTCCTTCAATTGCTACATGTTTCTCTGCAACTTCGTGAGCTAACTGTGAAATCACATGCTCCAACTTTGCTCCCACAGCAATAAGCAGCTTCAATATTTCAAAGTACAAAAAAGGACAAAATTTAGTTTAACGAAAAGAAGATTGAGCACATTCTAAGTAAACAAAATGGGGAAAAAAAACAATGGACTCACAATGAAGGGAATGAATGCTATCCAGAAATACGTGTGCCATCCTGCAAGATACAGAAATGTAGCGTCAATATATTTGAAAATGTAAGTATTTCATTTCATTTAGATCGAAACTAGACGTAAGAAAATCTTGTGATGCATACCATTAATATTTAGCAGCAAGAAGATGACGACGAAGATCCAAAGATACCAACTAATACCAACTACTTGTTTAAAATCATCCTCAAGAGCACGCATCATGTACTTGTGGAAATTAAGCTTGGGGTTTGCCTTACAATGCGTCTGTATAGACAAGATAGATGTTAGTCTAAATGATCAAAACAAAGCTTTGAAATTTGCAACTTTTAAAACGATCAAGATTTACCATAATGAAACCAAGGCGCAAGGTCACGTAATCTGATTTCGTCACAGATCCATAGAATTGCTTGCAAAATGATTGCTGTACATAGTCTCAACATTCAGGTATAGTTCCAAAGGACAAATAATCGAAATAAAATCAAGCACTGTACTTGTAAATATCATACCGTCCATCCAAGGATAACTGAATCTTTACCAATGCCGAGAAAATGCTCTTTGATAAAAGCATGGTTGTGTACATGAGTAACCCTTCTTTTCTTAAGAGCTGCACAAGGCACAGCAAATAACCAAATAAATGCATACAAGATTAGGCTAGCATCTTCATATGAATTTTGTGTATAAATCTGGTAAAATGCAAGAAAAAAAAAAACTCGTACAATTGATTACCTGCTTCAGGGTCAAAACTCTCGTCTGCAATCATATCTTCCCATTTCTTCCATTGGTGAATCTGCATAAAACACAGAAAACATGAATCAATCAAGGTTTCAAACATGAGAAATTTGCATTAAACAACAGACGAATATGGAACTCACCCTCGTGCTTCCAAACACAACGGTGAGAGCACAAAACGTGACATGGGATATCGCGAGGACGAAGATGAAGATATGTAGATGGTGCAACGCCTCAAGAGAAAGCAGTGGTACTTTACCCTGCAAAACAAAAAGCACAAAAAGAGGACGGGAAGTAAAGTATTAGCAAGAGAACACCTAACAAGATTATCAAGATCCCTAGAGGTATTATAAACTGACCTTTTGGCTACAGTAACCAGCTGCAGCAGCAGCATGTTCAGCCAGTAAACGCCTAGTGGTTCCAACAATAGGAAGAAAAGTCTGAAAATGTTCTGTTGCTGTTACGTTTTTATGTTCAGCTTCAAGTTTAGCATCCTTTGAACATGGAAGCATATGCATAAGCACATCCTCATTCACACAGAATTTGGAGATGAATCCTTGGAACACCGTCAGTAGCAACGATATGAACCCTAACAACATCAACTCTGCAATCCCCAAAAAGATTCAAACTTTTAAGACGCGAGCTGCTTATGATCTGATACAGCCACATTTCACTAAAGATATTATCAAACATTTGGTCCAATAATAAGGCATCGAATCCGTAAGTAACAAAAGCTTGGTTTAAGTGAGAAACTATGCATACATCAAAAGGGAACAACCTCTCTACAGATTTTATAAATAAGAACCTTTAAAAGTAGTAAAATTTCGAACTTTAAGACTCGAAGTGCTTATAATCTGATGCAGTCACAATTCACTAAAGATATTATCAAACATGTGGTCCAAAAATAAGGCATCGAATTGGTAACGAAGCTAACAAAAACTTGGTTTTAAGCGAGAAACTATGCAGAATTTATTTGCAGAAGTTATAAACTAAGAACCTTAAGAAGTTATAACACTGTTTCATTTATCGAATCCAGAAAAAAACAAAACTGACGAACAACAATTCGATCGAAATTAATCACTGTTCCCCAAAAGAATCACACGAAAAAGATCTGTGGAACCCACTCACAATGAAAGAAGAAGAAGAAAAAAAGGAATTTTTGTGTGTATGTGTACCTTCTTTAACCTTTTGAAGGGCTTCGTAAAGGGGTTTTTGCTTCTTCTTCTTAAGAACAGTACCGAAATGATGAAGCAAACGCTCCACCGCAAGAGAAATCGCGACGATTACCGTACAAACTCCGGCGACGACCCACGTCGGAGTAAATTCAAGCGACACACCTTCTCCTCCGTGACCCATTTCTCAGTTTTTTCCCCGGAATTTCTCTTTAGTTATAAGAAAAGGAAAGAAAAGAGAAAAAATTCCAGAAAGGAAGTTCGATCTGAGAACAAAAACGGGACAAGGAAGAATCTTCTCTCTACCACTGCAAAGACAAATTCGAGAAAGAGAAGAAGATGAAATGAGTGAGAAGATTTGTCTGAGTGACAATTATATTTTCTTGATTTGTCAGCATCATAATTTTTTAATGGTAAAAATCTATGAGGTTTCATGTAAATTATAACCAGACATAGAAATGAATAAATGCTAATTTGTTATCCCTTCCTTTTTTTGTTACTCTATTTTCTAATAATGCGGAAAATTAGGAAACGCGTTTTTAACTTTCCAGTTTCCACATTATTCGTTTCTATTCCGCGTTGCATTCACACTCGTAATCAATCAATTAATCTGTTAATAAATCATACTATATACTCTATTCCCTTTCTTTTTGGTTTCCCAAATTTCAAACTCTGTTTCTTTTTAAGTCTATAGTTCTAACTTTTATATGAAAACTATGTAAAAATACTTATTCGCTGCCCACTAGGTTCTTTAACGAACTAAATGTAAGCTCTGCATTAAACGGTAAAAACTTGATAACAACGTGACAGTCCAAATTAAGGTTTTATTAAAATATTCAAAAAAAAGTGACAGTCCAAATTATTCATATAAAACCCCCCTCACAATCCTAAATTTATAGTTCTTTTTGGAAGATTTTTGTTTTTTTGGAGATATGTTTAGAACTAAATTAAAATTTTATTTTGTTGTATTATAATTAGTTTATCTTACAATGCCTGTCATTCAACGATTAACATGGCCGATTATAGATTTATAATTAATTTTATATATTTCACTTGTCCGAGACAGAGGTCGCGGTCGATTCATGCATGTGTCAAATGTCAATTGCCAACTCAGCTCTAATCAGAGAAACCAAACTGTTGTCCGAATTAGCGCGGATAATACTACGAAGAATAAATTAAAAAGAAGGCCCATGTTTAGAATATAAATAAAAAGAAGACCCATTTGGGAAAAGCCCAGCCCATTTAATTATTGTTTCTGGAAGGTTAGAAGAGAATGGCAAAAGTGAAATAATCCGAAAAAGCAAGGTCCTTTTGCGAAAAGACAATTTTTATAAACAGAGCATAAAGTTTACACTTTTCTTCTGCTCCTTTCTCGTCTCTGTCTTCTTCGTCCTCATTCGTTTTAAAGCATCAATCAACCAAACAAATTAAAAAAATAAAATAAAAATCATAGCTTTTCGCATGTAGATTTCCTCTTTGAAGGTTAGAACTCGCTAATCGTAACTCATCGTGACTCGTTCGAGTCAAAAATCCCATTTCTTTTACTCAAACCAATGGCTGGTAACAACCCTCACGAGAACCTTTCTGACCAAACACCTTCTGATGATTTCTTCGAGCACATCCTTGGTCTTCCTAACTTCTCAGCATCTTCCGCCGCCGGTTTATCTGGAGTAGACGGTGGATTAGGCGGAGGAGCACCGCCGATGATGCTGCAGTTGGGTTCCGGCGACGAAGGAAGTCACATGGCTGGGTTAGGAGGAAGTGGACCAACTGGATTTCACAATCAGATGTTTCCTCTAGGTTTAAGTCTCGACCAAGGGAAAGGACCTGGCTTTCTTAGACCTGAAGGAGGTCATGGAAGTGGGAAACGATTCTCAGATGATGTTGTTGATAATCGATGCTCTTCTATGAAACCTGTAGGTTAAGTTCTTGGTTTAGATTTTAATCTCTCCTCTTTTTAACATTTTTGGCAACTTTTTGTTTTTTTGTTTTTTTTTGTCTTTCTATGGTAAGTAGTTGAAATCATAAAAATAAAGGTAGTCTTTGGGATTACTTAAGATTATAGATGTAAAGTTTAGGTTTTTAGCACTGTTGTTGGTGGTATTTTGGCTCAAGACTTGTTGAATCTAACAGGTTTTGGTTTGTTTAGTAGAACCCAATTTGAGTTTTTTTTTCCTACATAGCTTTTGTTTCTCATTGGGAAATTTTTGCACTAGTTGATGTTGTTGTCTAACTTGGTTATATGAGTGTTCTTAAAGGTCTTAGTCGTATCATTTCCCCCTTACGGTTCAGTAAATGTTTTCTTTACAATTCGTTAGTTAAAACTGATATTATGCTGAAACTGCTTTCATTTCCTTTACAACTTATGGCGTCAATTCTTGTGTAAATAGTTTGATTCTTCATCCATTCTAACGTCTTATGTGTTGTTGGTAGGTTTACCATGGGCAGCCGATGCAACAGCCAGCTCCATCGGCGCCACATCAGCCTACATCAATCCGTCCTAGGGTTCGAGCTAGGCGTGGTCAGGCTACTGATCCACATAGCATCGCTGAACGGGTAAAGTTTGATACACTTTACTTTAGATTTTCTTATGTATTTCCTTGTGATATACATCAAGTAGTTGAAAGATTATATACATCAAGTAGTTGAAAGATGTAGGCTTCATTTGTTTCGAGTGAGAAAAACGTCATCATCGTGTTTTTATAGATGAGTAAAGCTGAAAGCTTTTAACTTTGCCACAGCTACGTAGGGAAAGAATAGCAGAACGGATCAGGGCGTTGCAGGAACTTGTACCTACTGTGAACAAGGTCGGTATCTTTCTCCCTAATCCTCACCTGTAAAATAAAATTTTCAGGCTTGGGAATAATGTCTCATTTCTGTTATTTTGAAGTTCTTAAAGGTTTCACACTTAATGTTTTTCTCTTCCTTCCTTTGCAGACAGATAGAGCTGCTATGATCGATGAAATTGTGGATTATGTAAAGTTTCTAAGACTCCAAGTTAAGGTAATTTAACCAGTCTTAATCTCAAACTAGCCGTTTTGTTTTCTTTCTTGTTTGTTCATAGGATTAGAGATCTTAAAAAAAAAACTGTCTTTGAAGTTATTAAGTGATGTTAAATTCTCCGGATGGATTTTTGGTCTTAGTTATGGTCCCACCATTACCTACTCTTCAACCAAATTTCAATCTGATTAGATTGATTTTTTAATGTGGTAAAGAATAAACAAGATTAAAATGCTTTTGTTTCCTTTGGCATTTAGTCTCTTTACACTTTTTGTTCTGTTTCATATGGAGGCTAATCACGGATTAGGATTATAATACCATATTAAAACATCAAGTATAATCATCATGCTCCCATTTATAATATAATCTGCTAGATCAAATGCTTTTTATTTAAAAAAAATGCAGTCGGTTGCTTAAAGCTCTCGCAAGCGAAAAAGGAAGTCTCCCTTTACTTTAAAAGATAATGGAGACACTAAAGAAATAGTATGCAATGATGGATCTCTGATAAGATAATAAAATCTTTTAATTATTTTATGTGTTTCTTGTGAAATCTTCCATGCTCATCTAAAGAAAAAAACTTTTTTAAAAATTTTCATGGGATCAAAACTTATCCCTTTGAATGATGATTTATATCTCTCTTTGGGTCAACTTTGGTAGGTTTTGAGCATGAGTCGTCTTGGTGGAGCCGGCGCAGTTGCTCCACTTGTTACTGATATGCCTTTGTCATCATCAGTTGAGGTAAAAAAAAAGATCTTTTTATGAAGAAAATATCAAAACTTTAGTGATGGGTTTTGATTCAAACTGGTGAATTATAATATGGAATAGGATGAAACGAGTGACGGTGGAAGAACTCCGCAACCTGCTTGGGAGAAATGGTCCAATGATGGTACTGAACGTCAAGTGGCTAAATTGATGGAAGAAAATGTTGGAGCTGCGATGCAGCTTCTCCAATCTAAGGCTCTTTGTATGATGCCAATCTCGTTGGCTATGGCGATTTACCATTCTCAGCCTCCGGATACATCTTCAGTGGTTAAGCCTGAGACGAATCCTCCACCGTAGGATTTGTGCAAGTATGGGGTTTGTACAGAAATTCAACATGGCTTTTGCTTTCTACTGCTACTTGACTCTGGTGTCTTGCTGATTCATCTCTCCTTCCCACACCACATCTTTGTTCTCATTGAAAGGTAAAAAAAGTAAAAAAGCTTTGGAGATAGTATCAATGTAGGATTTGTAGTAGAAGGGAGAATTTGTCAAAAAGCTCACTTGATTAAAATAATCATTTTAACTTTATTTATAGGTGGACTTTGATGAAAGCTTCTTTTTTTGTTTCCATGACTCTAGTGGGAGGTTGAGGAAGGAGCTTGAAGGGGTATTTAGTAGTAGTAGTGGGAAGTTGTGGGACCTGTTGTGTTTATGTACAAATTGAAAAAAATATAAATATATGAATTTGTATTATTCCTTATTTTATTTTGTATGAATTGGAGTGATAAAGTAATCAAATAAAATTGTGAGTTCCCTCTATTAACCATCTTTGGTGAACATTGCCTTATAAAAATCAAGTTTTTGGAACAAAATGACGATGATGTGATGATGCTTTTTCAATTTTTGAAATGAGTTTTTAACCTTCTAAAAAAAAAAAACTTCAAAGCCCCTTTCACGAAATTCTTTGATTGATTTCTGCCAACTAAAATTTATTTTTTCTTTTAATTTCGAAAATTTTGGCCTTGTAGAAGAAACGCATACAAGTATTTATTACAACGATTTCACATGTGTCTTGAAATGAGACAATAACAAAATAGGACGCTTTTGGCCATTGGTTTTTAAAATGGGGGGTCTAAATTCCACAACCAAGAAGACTACAAAGAGATTATGCAAACTCAATTTGATGCTATAGGCTTCAAACATCACTATAGCCTTTTGCGTTATTAAACCACATAAAACTTAGCTTTTAGCAAGCGTCAAGATCACGAAATTGCGGTGGCTTCGGCTCGCCGAGCAGTGTCGTGTTTCCTCCTTCTGGTCCACACATGATCCTCTTCGGATTTTGAGTTCCATGCTGAAACAAAGATTTACATAATGACCCTTATATGACTGGATATGCAATTTCAATAGTACGAGAAGACCATCAGAAAAGTATCCAAATGCAATGGGTTAGTTAAGTGTCTTACCGGTGGCTTTTCTCCTTTCCTCAGCTTTTCAACAATCTCTACGACTTTCTCAGGTGTAACATCTTCCTGTGTATTGTAGCATAAGATATTGTAAATAACATTTTCATCTTGTCATCTTGAGATACAAATGAAAGGAAGATAACGCGGGAGAAACAAAAATGTTATTGACGATTTTGACATACGAAATAGTTATACGTATATCCTTCTGATCCATTGGAATAGTCTGCCACAGTGATCATGGGTGCATTAACACAACATCCCTGTAACAAAATCAAATACATGAGATCTACATTGTCTCCAACAAATCAGCAAAGTAAAGAGGTGATGCGAAATCCATACCATGCATTCCATCTCTCCAACAGAGAATAAACCATCCTTTGTGACTTCTGCAAACAAACAGAAGACCAAAGATTTATATGACTGCATATCACCGTATGATTGTGTATGAAAGGTCGTTTTTCGTTTTTCACTGATGAAAGGTCATTATAGAGCTTTACCACCACGTTTCACTCCCAAATGGTCTAACAAAGCTGATTCAATCTCTCGTGAACCACGGATCATGCAAGGTGTTGTCCCACAAACTAGGAGGTGGTACTTTCCAACCTGTAAGAGAAAATGAAAAATGAGTGTGCAATCTTTGTTTTGACGAGTATAGTAGAACTTGAGTGTGTGAGTAGTAAGAGCTACTTCTTACCTTTGCCCTGTTGAACATTGAATAAAATGTAGCAACCTCATACACACGGATAGGAGCAACCTCTATAACTTTAGCAACCTGTAAGATTCGTTTTATTGTTATGTTGGTCGTAAAATCATATCAACTGATGCTGTATTAAAAAGGAACCAAAGAACTACAGAAATTCAAACAAAAGCGAAAAATGTGAGAAAAAAGTAGATAACTAGAAAGACAAACTCACAATCATTTCATTTGCTAAGAGTAACTCTGAAATTCTTTAAACTAAAACATACCGCATTCATTGCTGAAACAGGGAGCCAGCCTCCATGCTGTTGTTGTGCAAGATCTAGAAGAGGAATAACTGCAGACTGCTTGTAGTTTGATGGATAGTAAGAGAGTATCTCCTTAACCTACAGAGTTTGGACCAAACATTAGAATGCCAAGAATATCTGGATGCATGAGGAAACAGAGTTCACTTTCTGTGCAAGATTACTGCAGCCAGACATAACGGCTGCAGTAAACAGGAACCAAATGCACAAAAATTTCTTAGTATTTTTACTCCACAGAATAATTTCCTGACAGTATTTCTGCCACAATAGTAGTTCATTTGGACCTCTTACTCGGAACATAATGCTTGACTCTCCCTTAAATCAGTTCCTAGATAGCGATTTCAAAGAATTTAAAGGGACTCGAAAGTATTAGAAAAGCGCAGTCTTTGCCGTTTAAGCATACTTTCTACAGAATAATGATGCCTAGCCAGAACTTCAGAAGCCAAAAGACTGTCTTAGTTGGGATTTGTTTTCCTCAACTCCAGAGAGACATTCATAAACTCCTTATGCTCTATATAAAAGGATAATAAGAAGTATCTGAAACGTATTTTCTGGTCTTTGATCTTTAATCAATAGGTTAGTTGCCCTAAAGATTCCAACATTTTCCCGTAAGAAAATAACTTATTTCTACATTTACTGTTCTAAACACAATCCCCCGGATATTAACTAAGGTGACAACAATCTACAGAACGAAACGAGTTCAAATACATACTGGAAAAATTCCCAATTCGTTCAACACGTTGTAAATTTTCTTCATTATCACAGCAAGAAGCGATACATTCACTGACCTTAGATTTGTTTGCCTCTGAAAACTCCCATGGAAGATCGGGTTTGTTATCAGGAGAATCGAGGTGCTACGAGTAATCAAAACAACAACAAAAATCAGATTACCTTATAACGAAAATAGAAAAGCGAAAAAATTAAAGAATAGATCAACGAAAATATCCAACACTCACGTAGTTTAAGGCTGTCGATAAGCTACGAGACGCCTGTAAGATAGAAACGGAACAAAATCAAAGCGAGGATGAGATCGGGAACGCCGGAGAAATCCGAGAGAAGCAGAAAAATCAAGAGGTACCTGCGAGGGTGGTTGGCGGAAAACTTGACGGATCTCGAGAAGACGCTTAGCAGCAAGCCTAGCCAGCATTTTCGAGAACTTAGAGAAAACGAGAGAGGCACGAGGCTTTTTGATCTGAGGAAGAAGAAGAACCAGAGATACCAAGGAGGAGCTAGACTCACTATCATCACCTGGCGCAATATTGACTACAGAGTACTTTGGGCCTGAGTCCACTTCATAATTGGGTATAAATTTGGGTATTTTTTATAAAAGGTCAGACTCATACGGGCCAACATATTTAAGTGTTAAAAGACCCATTTCTCAAAAAAAAAGATGAATTATTTGATATTCGATAATTTTTTTTTCCCACGTGTGAGGAAAGCACCAGACCGGGTGCAGTTTGCAAAGGAGCATGTGGGTACAGTAGAAATGGAAGAATGAAAATCTAGATATAGGTGTTTCTCTTATTGTTTAGTAGATGAACACCGTCAATCTTATGCAGCCATTAGTCATTTTTCCTGGCTTTTTTATGAGATCTTTGTTGGTGAAATTTTTTTAACTCTCGTTAGCTTTTGTCTTCTCTATACCCTATTGGCCTGTTGTGCCTGATTTCTTTTTTTTTTATTTTTTGGCAAATTTTTTTGAAGATTGGTGTTTGTATATGATTTTATGAATCTATAAATCCATCGTCTTTAAGGTGTGGAACTTGTATAATCACATGAAAAAAAGAAGAGGCCCCATTTAGTTTGTCACCGTATCAGTACCAAACTACCAATAAATTATAAGAAAACGAGAAAACATACAACTGCAATACCTATCAAACTTGATTTAATGTAGGAGGTTTGTTGACAAAGAAAAAAGGATAGAAAAGTATGGATAATTACGAAATTCAAACCGGCCTATGTATATCAGATATGATAGATTTATTGATGTTCAATCTACACAAGTTTATCAATCAAATGCCAAATATGTATAATGTATTTCATTAACACATTGGATTGACAGATCTTTACAACAAAATGTATTTCCAAAGCCAAAAAGTGTAATCACGATACAGGAGCTGTTGGATAGTGCATATATCATCAAGTTCTGCATATTGCAAATACTTATGGATGTGAATTTACACAAAAGGATTCAAGAAACTCAAACGAATGATGAAACATATTTGAAAGCAGAGATTCATTCATTAAGCCCATCTCCATCAATATCCAAGGAACAAAACCCAAAAAGGCAATTTGCATCCCAAGAAACAAAAAAAAAACGCACGACCAAATGTCAAGAAAGAAACAAAAAATTATAAAACAAGGCGATAATTTGGTTTTTTTTTTTTTTTTTTTTAGGGGTAGTAACCAAATGGGATTCCAATATACAAAAGTAGATACTTCGATTCATTACGTTTCTTTCATGAGCCAACCACCTCCATAGTTGTTTTGCACTAAGCCAAGTACCTAAACATGTTAGGATTCTCTTTGTCCCTCTCCAAGTAATCCCTGGTTATTAAATCCTCCATACGCTTCTTGATCGCTTTAATATCAGGCTGCAGAATCACAAAATCCAAGTAAGCCCCAGAAACTCATTCACTAAAAGCATATCTCAATCAATATATAATCCAACTTACCTTGAACATTCGGCTAAGTTGCTCAACGCACTCAGAAACAAGTTGTTGATGTCCCAACACTTTCCTACTCTTCATGATCCTCACTATGGCAGCATCAATAGCATAGCGTCTGTCTTTGTCGACATCTTCAACAACTTTCTTCCTTTCATCAACTGGAGGGAGAGGGATCTGTGTTGCAAACCATACAAAGTTAATATCAGAGAGAGAGAGAGAGAGAGAGAGAGAGAGAGAGAGAGAGAGATTATGAACACATGAAAGTGTGCCCGTGTTTTTGAGTAATAATCTCTCACAGACCTTTATTCTGCGCATTCTATCGGTGAATTTGGCGTTGACTTCAAAAGAATCATTCGGGGAAACAGTCTTTGTGCTTGTATCCTTGAGAAGAATCTTGTACTTGGCACATGACAAGGAATGAAGCAACCGCACTAGATCTTCATTGCTTAGGTTCAGTTGAGCTAGGATATCACTGTAGCTCAATGCATCCGTCGTGTTGTTGAACAGCAGAAGCACAGCCGCCTGGAAGTAAATGATATTAGAAAAAACTGGCATCAGAGACTATTTAAGAGATCGAATATACCACCAGATTTTGAGAAACAAACGATACCTGGTAAGTAGAGACAATTAATTCGATGGGCTTTTGATCGAACTTTCCGTTGATGTGACAAGTTCCTAGTGAATAGATCCAAGTCAGTTTCCTATGTTTCGTTTTCGTTTCATAGAACCCTTTGAAAACTTCAACACACTTGACCTGAAACAAAGAAAACGACGGATTAGATTTACCTGGAGCAAACCTTTTTCCTTTTAAGGTATATATAAATTCAATAGAGATTTACCATTTCACTGGGTAGGTTTATGTCGAATGATTTGTAGCTTGGCCAAAAACCAGTGGTAAGAACAGTGACGGTCAAATCAATCCCTGGGTTTGCAGCTGGGTTGTTGCCTAGATACTCCTCGAAATTGTTTTGGTTTTCTCTCGCCAATGTCAAATCCGTCACCTGTAACCAACAGATTAAATATTCGCAAGCATAAATCGTCAGAGCAGCCACCGCTTTGAGATAATAAGTATAGAGACACTTCAACTAACCATGCCCTCCATCTTAGAAGTAAACTGCCCACCACATTGTTGCTTGAGCTTTGTAAGAATACTTCTCTCATGATCATCATTAGCACTGCGATCAAATAAGAGCCTACGGGCCAGCTTCTTCCTGCAAAACAGCCATAAACAAAACAACATGCAAATTGTTATTCCAATTTTCGTCATTCCAGTACTATATTCTTGGGAAGAAATCTTAACAAAGAGCTAACATAAACAAAATATTAACAGAAAAACAAAGGTTACGAGCAAAAAAGCCAAATCCAATGATTAAAAAAAAATGGAGTTGGAGATAAACCTGTAAAACTCGGCAAAAAGATCCTTGTCACTTATATAAGCAAGCAATTTGACCACCTGTAACAACATTATAAAATTCAGCACCGATCCCCGTAGAATTGAAAAGCGATTTGAGCAAAAACCGTTTGACCAAAAGACCTTCTCAAGCGTATCTTCAATAGCTTCATCACTCAGCTTTTCACTTCCTCCCTTCTTGAGGATATTATCGCAAAATGTTGCAAGCAATTCCGCACTTGAACTTCCAGCGACGGTTTTGTTACAGAAGATCTCAAAGGCCTCTTTCAAAGCCTACAATAGGTTTCAGAAACCTTGAGTTAATAGCAAAATTATATGCATGCATAAGATAGACGAATGAGAGAAAGCACATCAAACCTTGTGGAAGAGGGTATGGTTCTGGAAACACTCATTGACATAGACCATGTACTTATCATGTAGTTCAATAACTTTTCTGATAAGAACCTGAAAGCAAAAAAAAAGTGAATTGCTAAGTTCCACAACATATTACTTGTATAATCAGTTGATACGGTTTTTACCTGCTCCTGCACGCTACCAGTATTTGCGGCCTGTGGAATAAAAATATATCTTAGCAATCACAGGCGAGGCAGACAAAACGCAATTTTTTTCTGAATCAAAAAAGTAAAAAACAATATGAACCTGATTAGTTGCCGTGTCTTCAGCCTGTTGGACAAGTGCGTTACCCTCTGCTGTGACATGCTGTAAACAAGTTACAAGTTGCAGTTAATGTTGAACAGTAATTAAGAGAGTCAAAGTAGATCGGGAAGAAAAGACTATTCCCCTGCTAACCATAAAGAAAATGATTAAGATAGGTAAGAAACCTGCTTAAATATGTTTGCAACAGGTTCCAAACCTCGCACAATTTTATGATATAGCCTGTACATCCTGGAGAGATCATCAACCTGAGAGTTTACAAATACTCCATCAAAGACAGAAACAAATAGAACAACTAATTAACAGTAAAAACAAAGAAAACGTCGCTCCACCTTGTCATCTCTCAGCAAAGCACGGCACCCTGAGTGCTCTTTTTCTAGAAGCTGACTTGCAAACACTACCAACAACTCATGTTGTACTTTCTGCATACAAATGATAAATACAGGAGTCAAATACATATAAAACTTTATAATGATAATACACTTGTCTGTAAAACCAGAGCCTGTAAGAATTTTCTATTCAAAATACAGATGATCTCATGGCTCGTTTAAGTTGATGCATAATGACATAATGCTGTGCATACTGTATCATAACTAACCTCAACCAGCTTTTGCTCACTGCTTGAGTGAAGGTAGTGAGCCACTCTCTCCCTCTCCTTCTTTAGACATTCTTCAGACTGTAATATAAGAGAACAAGAGTTACCAAATACATTTTACTAATGTGAAATGAAAACAAAATCTAGAAACTGATAACACGTGACTTGCCTTCAGCATGTAATCAGGGCAAGAATCTTCCTGGATCCAGCTTGCTGCTTTGCGAGAATAGTAAGATGCTGTATCGTCAAGCATGAAGCTTTCAAAATCTTCTTCGTATCTTTCCATCTGTCCCATTCCAATCTCTACATAGATATCTAATACGTTTTTCAGTAGCGCCCTATCAATCTGCTCTCCCTCCCGCTCTTTATCAATCTGCCATCAAAAAGGGTCATGTTAGATCTTGAATAAGGCAAAAATAAGAGTTGGGAATAAATGCACATTATAGATTCATACTTACAAGTGCTATTACAGCTAATTTGACTTTGGAGTGCAGCTCACTATAAACCTGAAGTAGCAAAATCAAGTATGAGTTACAAAATTTTTGAAGCAATGGAAAGCAATAAATGACAAGAACGAGTGCCAAACCAGGTCTCGGAAGCATGTCAAGCCAACTTCATTGAGTGGTGGAAGTGATCTCCGAGCAATGAAGTAACGGTCGAGATAGTAGAAGAAGCGGGATAGCCATCTGACCATAACTTTATGGTTAGACCACCTTTTCACAAGCTCTCGCAGCATATATTCATCATGCTTCTCCCTTAAAGCAGGCAAAACCTACGCACAGAAAAGAAGAATGCAAATAATCAAACTCTTTGATCAACTTTAGACTCGAAAGGTCACCAGACTTACAGGCATATAAAACCATAACAAAAGTAAAACCGTAATACTCAGAGAATGAGTAAAGGTAGTACAAAATTCGAGAGGAGTTTATAAAATAGAAACTATATATCACTAATACTCACAGTTGAGTTAATGTATTCCTCAAATGCTTCACGATACTTGTCATAAAGCTGCTGTGAGTAATCATGAGGCGGTTTCTGAGTGCACATGTTGTAGATAGTCCTGAGAATGTCCACAACGGTCCATACCAGTTACAAACAAGCAAACTGCTACAAGGTAAATAAACAAGTAGAAAACCTACGTATAAAGCATCATGTATTGCTCAGAGTCAAATGCCGGCTCAGGCAGACCTTCCAGAATCCGTTTCAGCTTAGTAATACCAGTCTGCATATAGTCCCATCCTTGCTCCAAGTCAATTGTCTTGCGCTCCATGTCGAAAGATGGATTCTAAAACTCTCCTGAACCTAAGCCTACGCAATAACAAGGGCACAACCAAAATTCAGGGCAACATTAACAAAACCAAAGAATGAAATGATAGAGACGAGATGAACAACGACATCGTTAATCATCCGAGGTTATAATAACATCCACATTATCGAATTCCAAAATGGTTTTATCTCCCAACACAAAACCCAGACTATCAAATGGTGATAAAAAAAAAAAGGAAAACGAAGCATGTGCGGCAATAGATACACTCGGAAAACAACAATCCATGAGATTAATCACGAAATCAGAAGTACCAATGCAATCAAGATAGACCGTCGTAACCCTAACAATCCCGATCCCCCACACAGACGAAAAAATCACGTCGATAACCGAGGAATCAACAAAATGAATCAAAATCCATAGTAAAACGGAACAAAACAAGCGTGAAATCGAGACAAGTAGTGATAACGCGAGATCTTAAACCCTAATCAGAAAAAGTCGTTCGAAGACCTTGACGATTGGCGATTCTCAATTGAAAAGGATCGGGAGAGCTTATGCGATCAAGAGATATGCGAGAGAAAATCAAAACCCTAACAATCGTTCAGAAAAGCTTAAAAAGAGAGAAATAAAGCGAGACCTTAAAGAGGGCGGTGAACGAAATACAAGAGATATCTCAGGAAACAAACTCCTTCTCTTCTTATTTATTTAGCCAAAATATATTTAATTTCTTACCTTTTTAATTTTTTTTTGGTGCTAATTTATTACCCTTTTAAAATTTATTTATGTTTTCATTATACAGTTGCAGATCTACAACAAAACGCTGTGTTTTAGGGTTAGAGCTTAAAACGATGCGTTTTGGGATTTTTCTTCGTATTGCCAAATGCCAACCTTTTCTAACATTATTTACTTTTATGCCCCCCTGCCCATCTTTACTCGTTTATGCTTTACGAGGAACCCAAACCCTAACCCGATTCGACTTGCCAAATCCGAAATTAGGTAACATGTTCATTGAATTTCTCGTCTCAGCTGTCGCTTCACCTTCGATTCACTGAGTCTCCGCACAGACGGATTTCCCTGATGCACATTTTGAATTCCGTTTGCGTATTGGTCTTCGAGTTTTCCGTCGGCGGCCATGGACGACGCGTTCAAGGAGGAGATAGAAATAGGGAGCTCGGTGGAGTCGTTAATGGAGCTGCTGGATTCGCAGAAGGAGCTTTTCCACAGCCAGATCGATCAGCTCCAAGATGTCGTCGTTACGCAATGCAAACTCACCGGCGTTAACCCCCTCGCGCAAGAAATGGTGGGTTATCATTTTATTGTGTTTTTAGCATCGAAAGTTCGTCTTTTTTTTGTCCGTGATATGGGCAAGACTCAGAAGGATTAGCCTATTCGGATTTTGGTATAAATTCTGTAGCTCCAGCACTCCATTTCTGCTTTGAACTGGTTAATTTCGACGACTTCAAAATTATACTATGGAGTCCATATCTCAATGTGGGTTCGTCCTGTAATGGTGGTGGTTCAAATGTTTATATGATGAAGGATATTTGGTTCTTCTGTCATTTCTCCCTTCAAGTAATCATTGTTATCTTCTCTATTAGAGACACTGATCTGTTTTGTTTTCATTTTTGCAGGCTGCTGGTGCTTTGTCCATTAAAATTGGTGAGTCTTGTTAGGAATTATGCCATCTTTTGGCATTTTTGTGCGTATAACTGGCTATGTACATATGGACTGATTTAGTTCCTCTTAGTTTCTTTCAAGCACTTTTTTTTTGGTTTGATTAGTAATTCTAGTATTGGTATACTAAATTTGTCACTGCTATCTCTTTCATGATTTCATCTCTTTTTCTCTTTGTCTGAAAGGTATTGCACAGATAGTGTTTAAATTCATTGTTGTTCCCTATGTTCTTTAGAATAAGCACACCTAACTGTTGCTTGCTTGATGCCTCATAACTGATGAATTTGTAAATATTTCAGGAAAGCGGCCAAGAGACTTGTTGAATCCAAAGGCTGTTAAGTATCTGCAAGCAGTTTTCGCAATTAAAGATGCTATTAGTAAAAAGGAATCTCGGGAGATAAGTGCTCTATTTGGTATCACAGTCGCCCAGGTATTGTTCTGCTTCTTGATGACTTCTTTGTTTGGCAATGCTTTTATAATCCGGCATGTTGAGCTCCTCATGAGATTTCGGTGGTATCTCTTTTAATTTTTTAATGGCAGGTTCGAGACTTTTTTGTTACTCAAAAGACAAGAGTAAGGAAACAGGTGCGGCTTTCAAGGGAGAAGGTGATCATGTCCAGTACAAATGATGCTTTACAAGATAATGGTGTTCCGGAAAACAATACTAGAACTCACGTTGATCCCGTTCCCTTGAACTCTACGTATCCAGAGGCATCATCTATAAGTTGTGGTGAAGGTGAAACAGTGGCACTTATGCCACCGGATGATATTCCACCTGACCTCAGTGATTCAGAAAAATACTTTGTTGAGAACATATTTTCTCTGTTGCGTAAAGAAGAAACATTTTCAGGCCAGGTGAAATTAATGGAGTGGATCATGCAGATACAAGATTCTTCTGCGCTGATCTGGTACGAATTGAGGATTTTCTTTCCCTCAATGTTGTTATTTTATTTTATTGTTTTGATATTCCCGTCTTGACCGTCATCTTCTATGTGTGCACAGGTTTTTATCTAAAGGAGGGGTTTTGATACTTACAACATGGTTAAGTCAAGCTGCTATTGAAGAGCAAACTAGTGTCTTACTTCTTATCCTGAAGGTACACGATTAATTTACTTGCAACTGGATTGCTGTTAAAATCTTCAAACTGTTGTATTTTATAGTTGATATTTGGAACGCAGGTTCTTTGTCATTTGCCTCTCCACAAAGCATCTCCTGAAAATATGTCAGCCATATTGCAAAGCGTCAATGGACTTCGTTTCTATAGGATACCAGGTGTTATTTCCTTTAAAACTTAAATGCTGTGTAGCCTTCATTAGTGTCCTAGTTCGTGTTGTGAGTTCTTCGATTTCATTATCTGATTTGAAGATCAGGCATATCAAACAGGGCAAAAGGATTGTTATCAAGATGGACCAAATTATTTGCGAAAATCCAAGCTATGAAGAAACAAAAATGTAACAGTTCGCAAATTGATTCGCAGAGTCAAATGCTTCTGAAACAGAGGCAAGTTGTGGTTTATTTGTTGACTATATACATTTTGCTTACCTCTCATTTGGTTTTTTAGTGACGTTTTTCTCATAGAATTTTGTCTTGTTTTGCAGTATTGCTGAAATAATGGGTGATAATAGCAATCCTGTAAGTGGGGGCCATAATCTATTTCTATTATGTCAACCACATCAGTTCTATAAATCCTTTTTTTGTGTTGTAACAGGAAGATATTCTTAGTCTCTCAAACGGAAGGTCAGAGAATGTCAGGTATCAGTAATTGCTATCTTCCATTTAGCACAGGTTCCCGTTTGTTAATTAAGTGGTTTCATTATTATTGGTTATCTTTTGGTTCAGGAATTTGAAATCGTCACAGGGTCCAAAACTGTTGCTTACTTCTGCAGATGATTCCACCAAGAAACATATGCTTGGTTCAACTCCATCATGTATCCTTGTGTTTGAGCTCTTTTATTGACGCACCAAATGGTTGTATTTTGTCAAAAAGTTAGCAAAGTCAGCTTCCTTAGCTTGCAGCAGATAACAAAGAACGCAGGAAAGTTCAGATGGTGGAGCAACCAGGGCAAAAAGCTGCCGGAAGGAGTCCTCAGACAGTTAGAATAGGAACTTCAAGTCGGAGCCGCCCTATGTCGGCCGATGATATTCAGAAAGCAAAGATGCGTGCTCTTTATATGCATGGCAAGAATAGTAAAAAGGATCCTTTGCCAAGTGCGATTGGTGATTCGAGAACCGTTGTTCCTGAGAAGCCATTGGCACTAGAGTCAGCCAAGGATTCTCCACTTAGTCAGTGCACTGAAGCTAAGGCGGAAGACACACCTGAACCTTCTGCTGTTCAGCCTGTAAATTCACCAGCCGTAAATGTCCCAGTACAAGCTGATGAATTTAGAAAACCTTCAACACCTCCTAAAAGCATTTCAAGTAAGGTGGGAGTCCTGTTGAAAATGAGTCCACAAACTATCCTAAAGAATTGCAAGAGAAAACAGATTGATTGGCATGTACCACCAGGTATACAATTCTTTGACTTTCCCATCTCATTGACCACTTAGGGAATAGCTGAAAGTGACTTTTCAGGGATGTTACAATAGTTCACTTATCTTTTGGTGGCTATTCAGGCCTCATTCTCATGCCTAGTTTTCTGCAGGAATGGAACTTGACGAAGTCTGGCGAGTTGCTGCTGGTGGTAATAGCAAGGAGGCTGATGTTCAGAAAAACCGAAACCGGCGAGAAAAAGAAACAACATATCAGTCTCTTCAAGCTATACCGTTGAATCCTAAGGAACCATGGGATAGGGAAATGGACTTTGATGACAGTTTGACACCTGAAATTCCGACTCAACAGCCACCGGAAGAAAGTATAACAGAACCACAGGATTCACTTGATGAACGGAGAACTGCTGCTGGTGCTGCCACAACCTCTTCATCTCGAAGTAGTTCCATGGAACCTGATTTTGAATTATTAGCCGCGTTACTTAAGAACCCGGATCTTCTATATGCGCTGACTTCTGGTAAGCCCGGTAGTTTAGCCGGCCAAGATATGGTAAAACTGCTTGATGTGATTAAAAATGGTGCTCCAAATTCAAGCTGTAGCTCAAATTACAAGGTTGAAGAAAAGGTTGAAGTTTCCCTTCCATCTCCCACTCCATCAACGAATCCTGGAATGGTGCGTTTTTTCGAAATCTGTGATGCATCCCCAACGTTCGCCGAGATATCTTGAACCCTAATAATAATACAGCTAAATGGAATCACATGATAATTACTGATTTGAAAACATGACACACATAGATAATAGAGAAAAAACTACAGAGATACGAGCTATAGCTAGCTATCACAATAGTGGAATATGAAAATGTGATTCTTCAGCAGTTGGATCTAACCTAAGGAGCACAACGCCTTATTAGAAGACCTTAGTGTTCACTGATTTCTTATTCTATATCTTAAGTGAGTGCTTTTGTTCCATTTTTTTGCAGAGCGGATGGGGACAAGAAGTTATTCGGAATCCCTTTTCAAGGCAAAACCAAGTTGGTGCAGCAGTTGCTAGATTGAGTACTCAGCTTCCTGTTGCTTCAATGCAATGGCAATCATCAAACGAACAGTTGATCACTCGACATGCTCCATCAGCTTATAACTCACTCACATTGCCTCACACAGAAAGACAACAACTACATCAACAACAATCTATGCAACCTAGACTTCATCAGAGTCAACATCTTCAACAACAACAACAACAACCAATCTCAACAACCTCGTACGCGGTTAGGGAATCAATAGGACAAATGGGCACAGCTAATTCTGTTTCGTGGAGGTCCCAGCAGAGTCAGAATAGTTACTACCCACATCGAGCAAACGGGATTGGATCGGCTTCTTCTTACCAAGGGAATGAACAGCCGTACATTTGTAGTAGTAGTAATCCAGGATTTGAATCATGGAGTCCTGATCATAGCCCAACTAGGAACCATCCTAACATGAGGGGACAACAACAACCGACAAGAAAATATGATTCTTCTTCTCATCCTTATTGGAACCAAAACAAAAGATGGCGTTAAAACATATATGAGACTTTAGTTCTTTTGATACCCAATACTTGTTTCTCACGGTTCAGTTAGCATATTACTGTTTGTAGACACATTTTTATTAATATCTCACAAAAGATACATTAGAGATGATAAAACTAAAGAAGTAATGATGATCAAAGTCAATTTCAATACTGTATCAATTAGCTTCACTTGATGAGATTACAGTTTTCGTATGTATTTGTTTCTGGAAATTTTGTGAAGTTTGCAGTTATGGAAATTTCCATCCCAATTTCTAAAAGAAAATTTTCGTTCAAATCGATAGATCAAAATGATCTGTACCATGGATTAGATTGTTATGAATTTGACGGTATATATTTCTTGTGAAGATGCACACAAGTTTTATTGATTTCCAAAAGATAAGTCAAACTTAATTATGATCCCATTCACTTGGGTTATGGTTTGTTCATTCGTTACAGAATGAAGTCTCCAATTTTTTTATGGTAATTCTTATTTGATTGTTCTGGTTTACAGTCTTTTAAGTAAATCGTAACAACAACTGCCTATGTCCATTAATGTCCCTAATCTTAACAATTAAGAAGATACACAAAAAGTGTCTTGGATCCATTTATGTTCCTATTCTTAACATTTAGAAAAAAAACCGGAAAAAAAGATCAAGAAGAAAACAGATTAACGAAGGAGATAGATGAGAGCCATATGATCAGATAATTGTAGTCTGTATTTTGGTCGACACAATAAATTAATATATCCGCTAAGTGTAATCATCATTCCATTGGCTCATTCTCATCATGCTCGAAGACACAAAAAGAAAAATCATTCTGGAAAAATAAAATTTGACTCGAGAAAACTAAATTGTGAAAAAACCAACAAAAATAACATTATCAATCGAAGGCTCAGAAGGATCCATTGGTAAAATTTCTAATCAGAGAATTCCTCATAAAATAGGTAGATTTTCATCATCACTGCCTTCAACTCTAAAACCTAATTACGCAAAAATCAAAAAGAAAACGATTTCAAATTTGAAAATCATTGAAAATAACCAAAGGGAGAAAAAAAAAAAAAGATGAAAGCTTGAAACAAGAATCATAAGAACTGATGGTACGTGGCGGATTGATCGTTGAATTGAAAGAAAAGGTGTTGCAGGCGGCAATATATAAGACGATGGAGGTAGCTAGGGTTTACGTTTGGAGAAGAGTCGGCTCGGACCCGTTAACCCGAGGCCTTTCAAATCTTGGATATGGGCCTTCTGAATTGTATCTTCAAAGTTGACCCATTAAAGAATTGACCCGTAATATTCGACCCGAAGATTATTCACTGTCATTTATGATGCCACGTGGCTAGTAATCGGTAAGTGAAAGACCGAGACAGAAAGTAAAAAATAAAACTGGAGAAAAGCTCAGAGAAATTTTCCGGGAAATGGCAAGAAAATATCAGAATAACGATTCTGGGTCCATATCAACAGGTTTTTAAACGCACCGTATTGTGAAAGCGCTAATGGGGAAATTTCCGGGACGACTTTGGTTTTCGAGAAAAGAAGTACTCAGGTGGATTCGAGAAATTTTACTTAAATCCCATTTTTTCTCGAAAGAAAAAAAAAGGAAAAAGGGGAAACCAAACCCTAATCGAGCTTCTCCTTCTCGAAAATGTCGCACTTGCACTTCCGTCACTTTTGACGACTCCGTTGATCGGCGATCTGACTTGATTCAAAACCACCATCAATCTAATTTCGTTTTAGCCAAGGTATGCGCCTTTGATTTCTGTCGAGATCATCGACATGTTTCTTTGTTTTACTCATTTGGTTCATTTGAGCTAAAATTAGTTTTAGAACTCTTCCTCCAGTTTTTGGAAGAGAGAACCGAGTGTGAGGTCGTTTCTCTCAAATGGTATAGAGCTTCGTTTTCTTGGCTTCTTTAGCTTTAAATTACATGGAAATGGAGCCTTCTTCAATCTTAATACCTCTCTTATTCCTGCAGCTGCTAGCTTGAAGTAGATAGATATGTTTCGATCTTGCTCAATTCTCAAATTTGTCCCTACAATAAGTAGATAGCTAAGTTGCTTTTGTCAATACCATCGAATATCAGCTTACTAGAAATGGGGTTTACTTTCTATGCTACTTTTCGTTGTTCAATACCAGTAGTTTAGATGATTGCTCATGCCTTGGAGAAGCATAGAAGTGAAGAATGATGAAGACGAAGAAGATTTCTGAAAACTATTAGAATTATGGTGTTGTCATTAGCTCAATCATTGTTGCTATCATGATGATGTATGAGTTTAGAGCCTAGTAACACACTTTAATCTGACCATAATCTGTCTTTCTGTCAATAGAGTGTATGTAATCATTCTCTGTGAGCACAACTCCATTGCATGTGTTTCCGTTGTTTCTGATAAAATTATTTCTCAAGTCTGAATTCTATAAAACCTGTTGTTAGACATTGCAGATATAAATTTCACTGTAACTAGATTTATCAGAATGAGTTGGGGACAGATTCGTCTGATCGAATTGGAAGCTAGTTTTAGCCATCTTTATTTGTGTGTGCGAACAACCAAGATTTTTTTTGTTTGTGAAATTATAGTGATTTATGCTTAGAAATGGTACTTTAGTTGATTGATCATCTATATTTATCCCTCTTGTGATGAAATGAGCAACCACTTTTTTGACATACTGTGCTCTAAATTTCATGGTTTTTTTTAACCTAAATGAACAGGAATGGATCAATACGGATTACCAGTACAGAGAAGAGAGATGAAGCATAAAGGGAGAAATGTTGTATGGTCCGTTGGAATGGATAAGTGTCTGATTGAAGCTTTGGCTGTCCAGGCGAAAAACGGGAACAAAGTAGACAAATGCTTCAACGAGAATGCATACAATGCTGCTTGTGTTGCTGTTAATACTCGTTTCAATCTAAACCTTAATAGCCAAAAAGTCATCAATCGCCTGAAGACAATCAAGAAAAGGTACAAAGTAATGAAAGACATACTTAGTCGAGATGGATTCTGGTGGAACTCAAGCACAAAAAGGATCGATTGTGAAAGTGACGAGCTCTGGAATAGATATATTGCTGTAAGTATTTATATATATACCATAATCTTTGCTCTTTCACTTTTTCTTTGTTCACTATTGTAACTTAAAAAAATGGTTGGAACAGGTATACCCAGACGCGAAAGCATTTAGAGGAAAGCAAATTGAGATGTACGAGGAACTTAGAATAGTATGCGGTGACTGTCAAGCTCCAGGTCGATATAACAAGGTGAAGACTGAAATCAATCAGAATCTAAACGACTTTAAACATTTTGAAGAAGACTCTGTTTCATTCCCATTACCAAGCTCGGAAGAGCATAGCGATACAGATGGAACAGAGTCCTACGCAGGAGCAGATGAGTATTTGAATGAAGAGTCTCGAGATCTTCCTCCTCCTCCAAATCCTCTGAGGCAACCTCTAAAACGACCTCGAAGCTCAGATCCGTTCCAAGAAGCGATGTTAGCGGTTGCCTCTAGCATTCGTCGCTTAGCAGACGCAGTTGAACAAAGCAAAAGTTTGATCAATACAGAGGAACTGTTGGAAGCAGTGATGGAGATTGATGGGTTGGAAGAAGCAAAACAGATGTATGCATTTGAGTATCTGAATGGTGATCCTGTCAAAGCTAGAGCTTTCATGGCTTATAATAATAGGATGAGGAAGTTGTTTTTGTTTCGACAGTTTTGGTGGTGGAAGTAATTAAAAACAAAAAAAAAATTGTGGATTTGCTTCTATGGCCTTAAAGAATTTTCTTCTTTTTGGGATAATTTAGGATCTGTTGTATTCATTACTTGTTAATTAATGGTGAAAGTTGGAAATATTGCTTTGGTAAAATGATTTTATCCCAATTCAAACCAATGTGTCAATCTTAACATTTTTAAAAGTTATAGTCATAGTAAATTCCTATGATATTACATTTTCAAAAATAAAATTGATTAACTCTAAATTGGTTTTGGTGTACCTCAATTCGGTTTGGTTGTTTAGTTTAACTGGATTTGGTTCACACTAATTATGTTTATTTTTTTGGGGAGAAAATGCAAAATTGTGAAGAAAAAAAATGAAAAAATAGTGAGAGTGAGTGATTGGAGGAAAACAACACAACGCAACAAGTCTAGCGAGAGACCTTATCATCAATTTCATCATCACCAAAACTAAAACCATAAACCAAACCAATCCTCCAAAAATGCAAAGTAGAAATTTTGATAAAGACAAGGAGAAATGGCGAAATCACTCCTTTGTTCTTCAACCCTAAACCCATTCTTCTCTTCCACTATCTCTTCATCAACTTCTTCGAAGAAGAACCAAATTGCGTACTCAGGAAACAGCAAGAACCAGACATCGTCTCTGTTATGTAACAGACGAGATTTGTCTCTCGGATTTATGAGCAGCTTTCTTGCGATTGGTCTCGTGGGTAATGACAGAAGAAGCCGCGACGCGAATGCAGCGATTCTTGAAGCTGATGACGATGAAGAGCTTATGGAGAAGGTGAAGCAAGATCGGAAGAAGAGGATTGAGAGACAAGCTGTTCTTAATTCTGCTGTGAAGGAAAAGGGTACTTCTTGATATTTCCTCAAATTTTCATTGAAAATCTCGATCTTTCATCTTTGCATTTTATGTGTGTCACTGTGTGTGTTGTTGAGCGTATTGCAAAGCTTGCTTGTTGTTGTTTTGTCTACGTGTTGAGAAATTTGCAAAAGCTTGGCTGTGTTTGGAAAAAAACCTAGAAAGACTGTTTGGTAACAACAATAAACTGAAGAATCAAACAGGTTACTCTAGTCTTTATAGTTATTTGGCTTGTTCCAATGCCATTTACAGTAAACCTTAGTCTAGTTTTGTTTCTCATCTTCTTCCAACGTAACATGAAGTGATCAGAAGATTCAGAACAGACTGATGGAAAAGATTTACTCTTTTGGGGACAAATGTGCCTTCTCGTTGTGTTACGATCTGCATTGTTTAATTGGCTTGTTCCAGTGTTACTTACATTGAACCTTAATCTAGCTGTGCAACATGGAGTAATCAGAACAAATAGATGGAATAGTTGTATCTGTTTTGGGAACAAATGTGAATTTTTCTCTTTTTGTCATGATCTTCTTGGTTCCCAAACCTATAAGAATTTAGTGTGTTTGCAGGGTATTTGCAGGATCTTGTTTACAATTTAAGCAAAGTAGGACAAGCCATTGAGAACAATGATCTACCAGCTGCAGGTTTGGTTTTGGGGAAAGGCGTTGATACCGAATGGGTCAAAACGGCTAATTTGGCTTTCACAAAGGTTTTTTTTTTCGCGCTTTTTAACTCTTCACAAAGGTCAAACCAATTGGTTAAATGTATATACAACTGGTCAAAACAGGTTGAATTTGTTTAATGGTTTTGTTACTGTTTGTTGAAGCTCCCTCTTTGTGTTCTTGTGACAGTTGAGTACAAGCCCCGAAGAGAATACAGAGGTGGAAACATTTAATTCATCTTTAGCTTCTCTTATTACATCAGGTCTGTTCTACTTCTTCTTCTTCAAAGTCTCCATTCACAAGAATCAAATTGTTTATTTACAATATAATGAAGATCTTCTTGAATCTTGTTTTTGATATTTGTTTTCGCAGTGAACAAGAACGATATAGAGTCATCGAAGCTTGCTTTCGTTTCATCGGCTGGTGCATTTGAGAAATGGACGGCTTTGACAGGTCTTTTGGGACAGCTTAAGGGAATATGATCATAGGCTACAAATTGTTTACTTTTTGTGGGGTTTTTGTGTATTTTTCTATAGATTGTCAAAGAAAAATAAAAAACGAGGAAGAAAAATGTTTTATAAAATCCAAATTTCTTAGCATCTTTGGTTATCATTCTTTATGCATTTGTTCATACTTGCTTTGCATGAACAAATTAAAAAGGTTTGATTTTTTTCAGACAGTAAAGTTTGAATACCAAATTGAAAAGAATTTTTAAATCAAGCCTCGTTTTTCAACCACTAGAGTAACTCCTCCTTACCGGAATGCGGAAAGCAATGCTAAATATTCAATTTCTAAAGTAATCATTGCTCCATCAAATCCTAACGAAATCCAAATTGAAATAGTTATAAGTAACCTTTTCTCTATCAAATTTCATATGAACAGAAACTCATTTAACCGAGAAGGGATGCCAATTTAGAGATCACAAAACTACCGAAACAAGATCGAACCGGTAATAACCAAGGGATGTCATTCATGATAGTTGATGAAGCTTGACTAAGTTTGAGTCATTTGGCCGTTAGTACGCACTTTGTTTGATCTTTTCTCTCATGACATTGAATGCTTTATTTAAAAAACTATATCGCATAAGCAAATGTAAAAACAAATATTCAAACGTTAATCAATCCAAATTCCACTTTGAAAAAATCCTCCAAGCAGACTAGTCAATATTGGTTGCGACGGTCTTGTACAGGCATCATTATCTGTTAAATAAATAATAATAATCATTAATGACAATGCATAAAATGCTCTGTTCTTTTACCTGTATAAATACCATCACTACTTGTGTCTTGCTTCATCACCTTCACATTCAACATCAAACACATCACATCTCTTACTCTTTTGTCTCAGTCTTAATAGAGTGAATATCATAGTAACCAAATCAAATGGCAGGCATCAAAGTTTTCGGACACGCTGCTTCCACTTCCACCAGGAGAGTCCTCCTCGCCCTCCACGAGAAAAACCTCGACTTTGAGCTCGTTCATGTTGATCTCAAAGACGGTGAGCACAAGAAAGAGCCTTTCCTCTCCCGCAACGTAAGCACTTCTATCTATCTTTATCTATCTTTGTGTTTCTATATGAAAAGACCAACTATTTGGATAAATCTGGTCTGAATCTTGAATGTTGTGTTTGATTTGTTACTGCAGCCTTTTGGTAAAGTTCCAGCCTTTGAAGATGGAGACCTCAAGCTCTTCGGTATGGATGTTTTCGTGTCATCTTCAATCTCAAATCTGATTTGACAATATACAAAAGAAGAAAAAATCACTAACATGTTCTTTTGTAACAGAATCACGAGCAATTACTCAGTACATAGCTCACCGATACCAAGACCAAGGAACCAACCTTCTCCCAGCCGACCCCAAGAACATAGCTCTCTATGCAATCATGGCCATTGGAACAGAAGTAGAAGCTCACCAGTTCGACCCAGTGGCTTCAAAGCTTGCTTGGGAACAAGTTTTCAAGCTCATGTATGGGTTGACCACAGACCAAGCCGTTGTTGCTGAAGAAGAGGCTAAGTTAGCCAAGGTCCTTGATGTCTACGAGGCTAGGCTCAAGGAGTTCAAGTATTTGGCTGGTGACACTTTTACTTTGACCGATCTTCACCACATTCCTGTGATTCAATACCTTCTCGGTTCACCGTCCAAAAAGCTCTTCACCGAGCGTCCACGTGTCAACGAGTGGGTGGCTGAGATCACCAAGAGGCCGGCTTCCCAGAAGATCCTTCAGTGAGAAATTTCTTAAACGGAAAAAATGGTTCTGCTACAGTCAAAATAATAATGGTCAGAGTAAATAAGTGGCTGCCTTATTGCCCAATTTCTCAGTACTCTGTTTTCTTTTCTTCAGTTATGTGTGCGTGTGAGAGATCTTTGTTGGATCAAAACTATTAATCTAATCTTCAAGCTCTTCTATGATAAAACAGCACAGTTCTTTAATACAAAGACTGAAATATCTTAACTACGGAGTTACTACTGATTAGTGAGAATAGTATCCAAAGACTTTAGTGCATGTTTGATTGAGGAAATCTTACTTTGGACCTTAATTTCTGAACGTACTTATCCTTAAAGTCTCCTTCCATGTCGGGTTTAAAAACGACAAGTAAGAAGATATGTCTTTAGCTTTAAAACAGACAAAACAAAACACAATTTCTGGAACTATTCACCTCTCTATAAATTACAGAAATTTTAGAGCAGCAAATTTGTGTTTTTTTTCTATCAACTGATCTTCTCTAAACTCAACAACAGCAAAGACGTATGACGGAAAGAGAGAGAGATAAAGAGAGACAGTAACAAATCCTAACCCAGGTCAATCAAATGGACTGATTTGTACCTTGACCGCCTTAAAACGCTATGTGAAGCAACCCCAGCTCGTCTTTAGAATCCAATTGCTCGACTCATTCCTCACTCTCTTAATTGTACAGTTACCCAATGAACTGTGGGTAAATCCATATATTGGCAGCCTCTGGTCATCCCCAAAGTTAAAGGCTTTGCAACTACCACAGATTGAATCCACCAAGAAATATCCTTTTTTGTTATCAAAGTGTTCATCATCCAGTCCAATTTGCCGCTATGACTCGATCATTTCCAAGGGATTTAGAGACTTGGAATCTATTTCAAAGCATTTAAATAAAACAATGAGTGGAGACTGGAGTGTGGCAGCAGAAGTTTTACAAATTACTGAAGTAGTGGGAAAGCCAGAATACGTACCATGGCCTTCAAGGGACAAAGGAAGATCAGTAAGATCCTGGTGATGAAGAACACATTGAAATGTGGATATTTGGTACAAAATCGAATAAACACAGATCAGAGTACGCACCTGATTAAAGATTCTTCAACGAGCCTTTAGTATCTTCTGCGGAAATTGAAGTCACAAATGAGCAAACATAATCCAAGCAACATTATCAGCATGAGAAGTAGAACCAAAAGAAGACTGAACTAGACACCATTTTCTGAGGAATTACTGAAAGTGATGAATTACTGATACAAGATAAATCCGACAGGTACCTCTCAACAGAACAAAATACAACTTTGAGAAAAATCTCAACAAAAGTTTTTATTAAAGGGAGTAAAAAAAAACATGAACTAAAACCAGTAACATAAAGATCCTTCTCCAGTATTCTTCAGCAGAGGGAGTTGCAGACATATTCAGTACATGTTGTACTTGTCATTCGCCCCTTCTGGTCGAAGGCTCTTGTAGATGGACATGACAATTGGAAGAATGGCCGTGAGAGCAATCTGCAACTGATCCGAGCTGCTGGTTCGGACTGTGATCTGCCCGCTCATCTTGTTGTTAAGCCCTGCACGAAGTGCTATCTTTGAGTGCCTTCCAACAGAGACTTGAGATTGGAGATTGGCTCCGAGGGCTAAATCACCTCTCCACTTCACCAGAGATAAACCTAAAGAGTGTTGGTCCTGGCCTATTGGGAAATCGGCTTCCCTAAGCCTGACCTCTAGGTTTGCACCATACGCTGAATCTCCCTGTGATCGCATGGTACCTGTGCTGCCTACAAGCACAAACCTTTCCCCGAGTGCTACTTGATCCTCGAGTTTGACACCAGTGGCAACGTTCTCGCCCAAGAATGTCACTGAACCTCCAAGAGTCGTCTTGTTCTTCCTCAAGTTCTTGAATTTGGTTTCTCCTCTGACCACATATGCAAGCTGCTTACCTACAGCCTGGATATCGAACCCTGCCATGGTGGATCCACTGTCGCCATGTTTAGCAGACACCGAGGAGTCCAGATGAATGTTAAATTCTTTCTTGTCCTTGGTGACTTGGACAGTAGCTGTGGCAGGGAACCGGCTTGCTATAGCAAGACTGTGTTCTGCATTGACACCATCATACCCACAGTCATGGTCCCAACCATGGGTATCCAAAACTGGCCTGGTTAGGAGCTGTGAAGTGGGTTCCAGGAAACGGTATCGGTAAGCTGAGTTATCACTATCAAATGATGGTGGCAAGACCATATCGGGTAATGGAACTGGCACTGCAGCTGGAGCCCCGTTTTCCGGATCCTCTTCTTCACCCAGAAAACCGAACTCACTTTCACCCACTTTCTTCCCGTGTTTCTTCATTTCCTTCATCCTCTTCAATTCCTCTCTCCATTGCTTCTTCTGCAGGAGCTTTACCCGGTAATCATACTCCTCGAAATATGCTTTTCTCTGTTCCTTTGAGAGTTTTGCAAGTTGGGTTTTTCGAAGAGGCTTAAATGGTGGCAGCTGGTCATACTCGTCATCTTCCCCATCTTCCTGCTCAGAATCAGATACATCATCAATTTCGATATCAGAGTCAACACTATCACCACCTTGATCTGCAGGGAGCTTAGGATGTGCACGGGACTGCAACAGCCAAGACAACAAGTAAGGGAGAGGCGGGGCTCGAGTTCGGAAACCAAATATTTTACGATGGTCCAATGGTTCTTGAGGCTTCAGTAGAGAATTTGCTTCTGACAAAACCTTCAGGGAGTAGCACAATAGCAACAGCTGAGGTCTCCAAGTTTGGCCATTCGGTAGAACCTTCACTCCCTCCCGGTTCTTCCTACACAATGGGTGATTCTCAACCAGAGAAACTGGATTCATCAGACTTGGGTTCATCAAACGTAAATCACCAACGGCCTGCCCAATAGACTGTTGAACAATATGCGAGCACTGCGATACAAACACATCATAGCTCAACGGGCTACCAGATGGGCCATCAGGAGGGGCAGAAGCAGCATGAGTCAATGTCACTATGGCGTTTTTCCATATGGATGTACCAAGAGATGCAGTAATTGTCCTTAGCAAGGGCAGATTGTTCAAGTCCCTTGTCTGAGTATCAAGACGATCCACATAGAGAACAATATCAGGGGGACACTTCTTCATCACCTTTTTTACAGAAGACAACATTTTTGCATTTGTACTCTGATCCATCGCAGCAGACTTCAAACCGGGGGTATCAATAAAGGTAATCTTGACACCACCGACTGTTTCAGAAATTTCTCTTACCGAGGTGGTTGAGAGCCCAAAAGCATCAATGGACGCCTTCTGATTACCCAAAATGGAGTTGATCGTAGCACTTTTTCCAACACCAGCTTTTCCAAGGACCAGTATATTAAGAGAGAAGTTCAAATCTTCGTTTCCCTCAGCCTCAGACTCCACAGCCTTCCTCTTTGCAGCATCAAGACTGAATAACTGCCCTGTTTGCCTCCCAGCAAGTAATGCAAGACGGTAAAGAACCTGCGCTGCAATTGAATCTTCTGCTGAATGCCCCAACCTTTGCAAAAGCCGCAAAAACTTCACACGGAGACTCTGCAACTTTTCCAGTTTCTGTTTCTCTTCCTCGCTCAAGTTAACCTCACCCTCATCAGCCATTGTGACATTAGGATTGGAAAAGATGTTGGAACGGTTTGCACGTGGAGCTGATGCAGGTTTCAAAGGTCTTAAAGATGAACTCAAACCAGCAGGGCGATCCATAGAGAAAAGCTTCGTACCATCCTGAGATGTTATGGTAAAATTGCCACCTTCTGAACTTCCACCACCAGTGGCTGCCTTCAACAGTGCAGCCAAAGCTGCAGAATCAAACATTTTCTCCTCACCTTCATCCTCTGTGTCTACATCCTCATCAGAATCGGTGACAATCTGGCCGTCAATCCTATCTGACATGTTGTTTGAAGTGTTGGCTTCATCAGAATGGGCCTCAATACCAGAAGAAGCCTTTTCCAGCTCTGCTAAGAACTGTTTTGCAGCTTCAGAACTCCCAAATATCATCTCTTCAGTTTCTTCTTCACTTTCAGACCCATCAACCCCGATATCACCTTCTCCAGAAGGTTCCTGGTTCACTTCCTTGCTTTCAAGGCTAAACTCACGAGAAGAAACAATGTCTGCGACTGGGCTCTTATTTCCACCTTCTTCAGCATTGTCCCCTTCAGAAACTTCCCGGACCTCTGGGTTAGAGTTTGCCTCGAACTGTGACTCAGCTGCTGACTTTGATTCCTCTCTTGCATCAACTGAACCCACTTTAAGACTTTCAGAAACAGGCATTTCTTCTTCTTCTTCTACCACACCTACCTTTGGTTGGTCAGGCTCTACTCTGGCTGCCTCTGATGTTTCTTTAGCTGCCAATTCAAAATTTCCATCATATGCAGCAGTAAGGTCATCAGCTTCCTCAATTTTTGGGATGGTCTTGACAACCTCATCATCTCCATCATCCGCCTTGGTTTCAGCTTCCTTCGCGACCCCGACAACCACAACACCTGGTTCTGCAACATTGATATCAGCATCAATAGAGTCCACCACAGAGGAGTCAACAATAGAGTCTCCTTCGCTAGTCAAGTTCTCTCCTCCCTCCTCGGTGACCTTATTAGATTGAAGTTCAACTCCATCACCTTCACCTTGGCCAACTGGATCAAACTTATTATGTAAATCGGCGATGCTACCATCAGTTTCCAGCACCTCACTCCCCTCTACGTCTCCAACAACAACAACCCCAGGCTTTGCCACATCTACATGCACAGATTCAATAGCAGTTGACTTCACAGCCTCTTCTTCTTCATCGACTACGCCACTCAAACCACTCTCCTCCTCTTTGGTTCTACTGTCAGCTACTGCACTATCTGCCTTTATTACCTCAGCGTAAGTCATACCCTTCTCGGAACCATTAGCTTCTTCCACATCTTTTGGTTCAGTCCCACTCCCGACAGCTTCAACCTCCGGCTCTGCAGCACTGGTATCCGCAGATTCTAGTTTAGAGGAGTCTGCGATAGAGTCTGCTCCAGTAGTCAACTTTCCTTCTACCTCAACAACGGCCTTGTCAGACTCAACTTCAAATCCACCACCATCATCATCGCCAATTTGATCAAACTTATTAGCCACTTCAAGATTTTCAACATCAGCATTAATCTTCATCTCCTCAATTCCTTCTACATCCCCTACAACAGCCACCCCTGGTGTTGCCACATCAACATGCACAGATTCTACAACGGACGAGTCCACATCGAAGTCTCCTTTATCAGTCAACTTCACACCCTCTTCTCCGATAACATCATCACTTTTGTCGTCAACATCAACTTTTCCACTGAACTCACTCTCCTCCTTATTGGTTCCATCTGCCTTTGGTACCTCAACATCTTTTTTTGATCCATCAGCTTCATCTTCCACATCCTTCACATTACTCTCACTCTCCACTATCCCTTCCGTGGAAGCCTGCTTCTCTCCAACATCAACACTCCCATTTTGAAGCTTACCCTCACCATCGTTTTCAATAACTTCCACACCCTCTTCAACCTTCTTGTTCTCTTCGGCAACCCCTACATCATTTTCTCCGATTGTTTTATCAGAAACAACCTCCGGCTTCGGAGATAACGATGAAGTATCCTCAGGGGTAGCAGAATCCCTCTCGTCGGAAATTTTCTCATCGCCTCCAACCTTCAAAATCGACGACTCCTTCTCCTTCTCTTTCTCCGTCTCCGCGTCAGATAGATTATCGGCTCCACCAACAATACCATTATCCGAATTTCCCGACACAGCCTCCGGTGAGGAATCGAACTCCTTCGCACTACTCACAGCCCCACCCTCCTTATTGGCGGCTGCAGCAGCGGCGGCGACAACCGAAGCATAGGTTTTTCCTGTGACACAAATCGATAAAAGTATCTCCTCCGATTAAAACCCTATTTCCAAAAAACCAGATTAAATTCCTCTGAAGGAAGATAGAAAAGAAAGAAACCTGATTGTCCCGAAGCGGAAAACGGGTTCGTTTGTTCAGCCTTTGAGTCCATCTCCGCTTGCTACTGAGATGTTATCGAACTCTCCACAAAACTTGTGGAGGAAGGAGATAGCGATAAGGGTTAAGGGTTTTAATAAATTAAACCCCCTTTTTGATAATTTGTGGACGATTTTGTGAGAATTGCTCTCTCTTTGAAGAAGAGAGAATTGGGAGAGATAAGGTCAGTGAGCGAACAAAAAATGACTCTTTGCTTTGGGATTTTATCTTCTTCAGTCGTTTTATGAGGATAAACTCGAAATGACCAAATTACCCTCCAGTCAGTTGGTGAAGTAGCAAAATCTCTTGTTTGCTCCGCGAACGCTCCGTTTTGTAACAACAAAAAAAATATTCAGTATATGAGGTTTTTCCTTTATGTGGAGATAACAATTTGAGGCCAAATTTTGGAAGCTAATCTCTAGTTTCTCTCAAGAAATGTATCAGGATCGTTAATATTTTCGTATATTTACATTGTTGGAAAGTATTTACTATTTAGTGTTTTTTATGCTTTATCAAAATTATGACGTCATTCTCCAAATATTTAAAATCTTTTTTTTGGGTAAAAAAATATGTAAAATCTTCACCGATGGAAAATGTTTTTGATGGATCCCTTAACACTAGGGTTTTGCAAGTCATGAGAATTAGGGTTTTTACATATCTTCTCTCTTACAAAAAGACACACACAACAAAAAGGAGAAAATAGATGATATTAAAGATTTGGTTTTATAAAGAAGAAATCTTGTTTTTGTATTTTTGTTGATTCTCCCATCTCAAGATTTGCTTGGCCACAAAATATTTTTCATTTAAAAATGTTATTTCCACCATTATCCACGAATCATATTGGATTTTTGAATATATTATTAAATCCAAATATTAGGCCAGAGTTGGAGTTTTCATATGTCAAATGGGCTTTTTCATAAGGCCAAATATTCTTGAATTAACATTGATTATTGATCCATGAAGCTACAAAATCTCACGTTCTAATGGATTTCTCCCCAAAAAAAAAAAAAGACAACATTTGATTTCGTAGCAGAAGAACTCTAGACGTAGAGACGAAGTAAAAACAAAGAATAAAGTGATTGTCTCTGCACAATAGCTTTTACCACCCATCTTAGTACAACAACAAAGCAAAGACACATGACCATAAATATAGCAAGAAACAAAAAAACGCAAAATCCGATTCAAACTTGATTGGTTGGTACCTTAACAGCCTTAAACGCCGGGTGAAGCA
Organism: Eutrema salsugineum; assembly: GCF_000478725.1. Lineage (NCBI taxonomy): Eukaryota > Viridiplantae > Streptophyta > Magnoliopsida > Brassicales > Brassicaceae > Eutrema > Eutrema salsugineum. Next base: position 1,211,188 of record NW_006256756.1, on the reverse strand, counting down.
ACCCAAGCTCGTCTTTCATCTCCAGCGGATTGCTAGTCTCGTTCCTCACTCTCTTCACTTTGCGGCTAGCCAAAGATTTGTGAGTGAAACCATAGATTTGCAGAATCTGGTTATCACCAAAGTTAAAGGCTCTGTCCATTTGCTTTAGACACCGTTCCACTGGGTAATCACCAAACTTCCCACACGGTTTGCAACCGACAAAGTGAGTCACCAATGGCCACCTGTGATCGCCTAGACCCGGATGGTAGTTTTCAATCATTTCTTCATATCGGTCCACGAGAATCCCCCAGTAACCGTGAAGATAGTATCCACTTTCTAAGTATACCTATAACAATGCAGCGGCTCAAATGAGTAGCTCAACAAAACCCATCAAAGATTTTAGTTTACTTCAATAATCACAGATCAAAACCACAGGATGCAACTCACATTGTGACTTTTGATTAGAAAGTTCAAATCTTTATGTGCTGAAGAGAGGTTATAAACCGACAAGATTCAACTCACATTGTGATTTGTGAACAAAAGTCTAATCTTTATATGATCAAGAGACATTATAAACCGACAAAATGTAACTCACATTGTGACTTGTGAGTGATGAACCGTCAAGATGCAACTCACATTGCGATTTATGAGCAAAAAAAACGAACTTTACATAATCAAGAGATGCTGAAGACTTATAAGTGTTGGTTTAACGACTAAGGCATTATGAATCTCAATCTAAGAGTGCTAAAATGGAATCATTAGGTATTTTTCAGTTGTTACCTTATTTCCCCAAGTGTCTCGCTGAGTAGCCAAGAGATAAACCATTGCAGACTGATCATCAGCTTCGAACACGGGTCTATCCTTGAGCTCACGGGTCAAAACCTTACCCGCTTCCTCACGGATCTTTCCTTTAGGACCCATAGGAGCCCAAGTGTCAAGCAAATCAAGCGCCCATTGATTGTTCCTAAGCAAGAAACTCCCAGTGTTCAACCCAATCCAATTCTTCTGATCATAAACCATCTCATTCCATCCGTGCATCACCAAGTTGTAATCTTTATACCTCTCCCATGGAAGCTCAAACGCCATATCCGTAAACATAGCATCACTATCCATCCACCATAGAAACTCAATCTCAGGATGAGAAAGCAAGAGCTTCCTTATCAACGGAAGCTTTGCCCAAAAACCAGCCATTTCAGCATCAAGGAGAGCCATGTTGTAGAAGATCTCGATCCCGTGTAACCTACAGTAATCGATCTTGTTCTTGATCGATTTCAAGAGGTAGTGGTCTCCGACAGGGTTCTCACACGGTTTTGGAGCCGAACCGGTCACCAAGAGGACACGTGGCTTGTTTGGTCCGATGAAATTGGGGAAACTAGGGTTCTTAGCTAACCAATCGGATCTCTGTTCATCCCAATCGGATATCTTGGGTCCAAGAGTGTAAGGTTTATTCGGGTCGGGTTTCTCCTCTTCTCCTTCGTCGACGAATATCTTGTTGATGTCAAACGTCTCGTAGTTATTGCTCCCGCCGGAATTTGCGCCGCCGGTGTCTCCGGTAGAAGAAGAATCTCCTCCGGTCTGTATTTCTTCGAGCACACGGTGAGGCTCGGCTCGTTTACGCGATGTGTGGAAATGCTGACGGATCTCGTCGAGATCTTGCTCCGGAGTTCCGAATTTACCGGCGCCGATTGTGCCACGTAGGACGACTACGGTAAGAACGAGACAGAGAACTGTTACCTTTAAGTGGCGTAATGCTCTTTGGATTTTCCGGCACCGGTAAGCTCCTAAACACCTCTCGATCATCTTCTTCGTATAGATTCTCTCTGTTTTGCTACGATCTAATTGGGGGGGTCTTTTTAAGAGAAGATCTGAGTTTCCATTAATGACGATTCGAATCCGATGATTTTCTTTCAGGCACACTGTTATTTATCAAAGTTACTACAAGAGATTTTGCGTTTGGACATGACAGTTAAGGTTGTCGAGTTTTACTCGGTTGTGTCGGTGGTGGTGCTGTGTTAGTAGTGTTGTTGACACGTGGAGAGATATTAGGGAGTGTGACTTGTGATCTATGATCCTGACCGTAGATGCAGTGTGGATCTATAGAAATCGGAGAGCGTTGAAAAGTCAGCTTATCAATACTGTAGTTTTTTATAAATAGAAAAAAGGTTGAAAAGAAAAGGGAACATAAATAGGAAAAGATTTTCAACTTGTTGGATACGGTTTACTAATAAGAGGTTAGTAGGTTACCAAATGGCTTTTGGAAATTATTATCTTCTGATAATGTTTTAGAATATAAATTTTAGTTTTTTCGTATGTACCGAATGTATATTATTTAATTAACAAATGAAGTTGTTTCAAAACATACTATACAAAATATTTTACCAAATTTTGTTACATATTTTGCCAAGTTTTCTCTCATCCTTTCATTCTTTTTTAACTCATTTACTTGGCATTTTCTGTTCCTATTTATATACATAATTTTAAAAACGACATTAGAAAGCAAAAGAAAAGTATAGATGACTTTTTGAATCTGTTATTACAATAGGTTAAAAAGGAAAACGAAATTCAGCTTTCTTTTCTAAATTTGGAACAAAAAAAACAAAAATTCATAATAATATTTGTTCTCTTCTTCATTTTTCTAGTTTGTTTTACATATCAAGGACCTTACATACCACTAAACTCCCTCTGTTCAGAATTAGTTGATGTTTAAGGTTTTTGCACACAGATTAAGGATGCATTTAATTTTTTATTTTTTCTACACTAAAAAAATTATTTATAATTTATTTAAATATCATTCAGCCAATAAGAAAATAATCTACAGAATATCAAAAGTCAAAAATAATAAAAAATTCATTAAATTTTACATTGAAAAGTGAAAACATCAAATAATTCTGAACAAAAAAAATCTCCTAAAACATCAAATAATTATGAACAGAGGGAGTATTATTTTCATAAACTCTCTTATCAGTTATCACTTATTTTTTGCCCATTAACTTCATCTAAATTTCCACTTCTTTTATCAAATTTTTGACTAACAAACACATATTTCAAAGATATTTTAAATATTATTTTAAAATAGCTTGATAAAAATGACTTTCCCTAACCAATGTGAAGAAAGATATGAGGATCCAAAGTTCTTATTAGTTAAATCACATATACAAAAAAGATGACTAAAATTAGCTAGTCCAGCCTTAAGCTTGACATAGCTTTCTCAAGGTGATGGATATTCTTCGTTTCTGATCAATTTCTTCTCCTTCCCATACCTGAAACCCGACCTGCTTTCGATTAATCTCGTGTTTCCATCGATACCGAGCGTCTCCAGACATGAGAATGAGAGACCCTGGGCTCAACAAAACATCCACATCTTCATCTTCTTCCTTTTCTGCAGGACTGAACCGCATCACGCAAGGTGACTCCAGAGAGACAATGGCAATTCCATCTTCAAAACGCAGCAGATCAATATGTGCACAAATCCCCTGTTAAGAAAACATTGCATTGTCATGAAATCTTGACGTAATGTCTGAAAAATCCATGACTGATTATCTGCTTTCTGAAACTCTAAGACTATCTAATTGCAATGCTCCAAGAAACCATAACAAGCTGTTACTCTATTGGTTTCTTCTAGCTTTTCCATTATCTCCTGTTAAAAGATCATCCAGTTTTTACATATTTTGCAACCTTTAAACTACTTCTAGAAACCTTAGCAAGATCAATTGGTTCTTCTAATAAAGAAGTGAAAAAGTGTTTACGTGAAAGTATTGTACCTCACCTGGTTGGTATAAATTGACAATGAGCTGGTCGAACAGAGGCTCTCTCCACAGTAAATCAGCAGGCAACACTGGAAGATCAACAGATTCAACGGTCTCGCGTATGAGATCAGATACTTCTGTTGCCCATGAAGGGAGATCACCAAATCTCATCGCCTTTCACAAAACGGAAAAGAAAGGAGCAAAACGAAAAAAGACAGAAGCTTTAGTTTCTTTATCATCTAAAACTTCAATCCAAGAAGCATCACACCCAAAAACCAAGAATCATTGTTACCCAATTATGATAAGGAAAAAAATAGAAAAAACCAAGTAGATCATTCTCTCGGAAAATGATATAACCAAGAGAAGCCGGTCAATGGATATATAACCAAATGAAAGCTCAGCTTTCTGTCAAATCTCAGAAATCTATACCCTTAACAAAATATTAGACTCGATTCAACAACTTTGAATCACTAGAGTTTCTATCTGATTATCTCTATGGAGAGACAGAGAGTACGATGAAGGATTCATAAACTTATCCAAGAATCAGAGTTAGTGTTCAAGAAAAATGTATGCTCGTGATAAATTCAAATGCCTTTAGCAGATCATTCTCTTGGAAACAAAGACAAATTCAACGAATCCACACCATTCAACCACGAGAATCTCATACACTTCCTTCTTGAAATCTATATCTTACCGAAAATGCTTTCATTGCTAAAGATCAAACTAAAATTTGAGCCAAAATCGAACTAAAGAGGGTCTATCTATATCTTACAGAAATGACTTAGTTTTAGGAAAAAAAAAAAAAAGCTTAAACGATCTGCTTCGATCATCGAGAACAATTTCCATTGAAACACGAGGGTTAAGAGAATGAAATCCAGTGATAAACCGATTATGGGAGTGCGGAAGCAAGAGTGAGTTCTATAAGATTTCTAAGCTAGTGGGAAGCTAAAACGACCCTAACAATGCCTTCAAGAAAAGAAGAGTCAGATCTCGAGGAAGAAGAGAAGCGACATTTTGGGGTTCTGGAACGAAATCAATGAAAGAGATGATTAGGGTTTAGTACCTGGTTAATAGAGTCTTCAACGAACCAACCTTCTGCAGAATTAATACAAAATGAACAAAATTTAGCAAAACATTCGATAAGCAACAACATTAGAATCAGTAGCAAGTGCGTATGGTACCGTTTAGAATGGCGGAGAGTAAATCAGACTGATGATGAACAGAGAGGAAGTTTCTACAGAGCCATAAACCGTCGATTTTCTCCACTCGCTCCCATACCGTCGAATCTCTGATCTCTACAGTTTCTTTCTCCAGCCGATCTGCGAGGTGTTCATCATCTGACGATTCGCCAAAAGCTGCCTTTAAGTGCTCTTCTTCATCGTTGTCCATTTTTTTTTATTTGAGATTTTTCTCTATTTCTTTGACGAGCTATTTATAAAGAACAGAAAAAAAAAAAACGAAGCCTTTGTACAAAAGTCCGAATTTTGCGAAACAAAATCAGAAATTGGACGATTTCTATTGATGGTATGATGAACAGCAAAAGAAAGGTATGATCATATATATAATCATCTCATCAGAAAGAAGAAAACTACTTTTTGCACAAAATCTCATATCGAAAGGTTTTCTATTAAAAAAAAAAACACCCTAATAATCTTAAAAGCCTCCTTCTCAACTGTCTCCTGATCGAATAAACCTCTTGTAGATGGTCATAGCGAGAGCAAGAATGGCCATGCCCGAAATCTGCCACTGATCTGAGCCGCTGGCTCGGACCGTAACCTGTCCGAACCTTTTGTTGTCAATACTTGCAGAAGCTGCTAGCCTCGTGTCTCCTCCGATACAGACCTGAGATCGGAGATTTGGTTTGAGGGTCAAATCGTCATTCGACTTTGTTAGAGACAGTCCCAGAGCGAGTTGGTTTTGCCCTATTGGGAAATCAGCTTCTCTAAACCTGACTTCAAGGTTTGCTTCATAAGCTGAGTCTCCTTGTGACCTCGTAGTCCCTGCGTTTCCCACAAGGACGAGCCTTTTCCCAAGAGCGATTTGGTCCTCGAGTTTGAGACCAGTGACAATGTTCCTATCAATAAACGCCATTGTCCCTCCAAAAGTCATCTTGTTCTTTTTAAAGATCTTGGCTTTGGTTTCTCCTCTGAGCAAATACATAAGCTGCTCACTTCCTAAGATATGAAGCTCTGCCATGGTGGATCTATTGTCCCCGTGCTTAGCACAAACAGAGGATTCTAGATGGATGTTGAACTCTTTCTTGTCCTTGGTCATTTGGACAGTGAATGCGGCTGGGAAACGCTTAGCTATGGCGAGACTATGTTCTGCGATGACACAATCAAATCCACAATCATTGTCCCAGCCTCGAGGATCCAACAGTGATCTGGTAAGGAACTTTGAAGTGGGTTCAAGAGAACGGTAACGATAAGCTGAGTTATCACTGTCAAATGAAGTTGGCAATTCTATATCCGGTAGCAAAGCAGGAGACGACGATGCAAGTGGATCGTCTTCTTCTTCTTCCGGTTCGTCTTCTATCTTTTTCCCGTTTTTCTTCGTTTCTCTCATCCTTCTCAGCTCCTCTTTCCATTGTTTCCTCTTCAGGAGCTTTTCCCGGTAATTATACTCGTCAAAGTATGCGTTTCTCTGTTCCTTTGAGAGTTTAGCAAGCTGGGATTTCCGGAGAGGCTTAAACGGTGGCAGCTGATCATACTCGTCATCTTCTTCTTGCTCGGAATCAGACACGTCATCGATTTCAATATCAGAGTCAACACCAGCACCACCTTGATCTGCAGGGAGCTTTAGATGTGCACGAGATGGCAACAGCCAAGACAATATGGACGAGAGAGGTGGGGCTCGAACTCGGGACCCAAAAAATTTACTTTCTTGAGGAGGAATCGATAGAGAAACTGCTTCTGATAAAACCTTAAGAGAGTAGCACAATAGCAACAGCCCTGGTTTCCAAGCTTGGCCGTTTGGGAGAATCTTTTCCCCAGCTCTGTTCTTCCTACATAAGGGATGATTCTCAACAAGAGAAACTGGAGTCATTGGACCTGAATATGTCAAACCAACGGCTTGTCCAATAGACTGTTGAATAAGATATGAACACTGCGATACAAACACATCATAGTTCAAAGGATTGCCAGATGGGCCATCAGGAGGAGCAGAAGCAGCATGGGTCAATGTCACTATGGCGTTTTTCAATATAGATGGACCAAGAGAAGCAGCGATCGTCTTTATCAAGAGCAGATTATTCAAGTCCTTTGTCTGAGTATCAAGACGATCAACATAGAGAACAACATCAGGAGGACACTTCTTCATTGCCTTTTTTACCGAAGACAACATTTTGGAATTGGCATTTTGATCCATGGCAGAAGATTTTAAGCCCGGAGTATCGATGATTGTGATCTTGACACCACCCACTGTTCCAGAAATTTCTCTAACCGAAGTTGTGGAAGGTCCAAATGCATCAATGGGTGCGTTCTGTTCACCGAATATGGAGTTTATCGTTGCACTTTTTCCCACTCCGGATTTTCCAAGGACCAATATGTTTACAGAGAAATTCAAATCATCTTCTCCCTCAGCCTCAGACTCCATAGCTTTCTTTTTTGCAGCGTCAAGACTAAATGACTGACCAGAACCCTTCCCAGAAAGGAGTGCAAGACGGTGAAGAACATGTTCTGCTATTGAAATATCTATAGACTGCCTCAACCTATGCACAAGACGCAAATATTTCACTCGCAAACTTTGCAATTTCTCCAGCTTATGTTTCTCTGCCTCGCTCAAGTTATGCACACTCTCTTCGTCCATTGCAAGTTTTAGACTGGGAAAGATGTTGAAACCTTTTGGACGTGGTGGAGCTGGAGGTTCCACAGAGAGGTTTTTTGTTCCATCTGAACTTGGCTGTGACGACTCGGCTGCTGACTTTGAATCCTCTTTTGCATCAACAGAAACTATAGGAGAGTCTTTAGATTCTGTACAAGTGAAGTTCACAATCTCTTCTTGGACAACCTGATCGCTTTTGTTGTCATCATCGAAACTCCTCTCCTCTTTGATTCCATCCTTAGATTCTAAACCATCTTCTTCTTCCACCGTTTCAACCTCCGACATTGTAGATAACGATGAAGAACCAGACTCCGGAGAAACAGACGTAACGCTATCAGTCATTGGTAAAGCAGATTGATCCGAGTTATATAAACTAGAGTCATTGGTTCCACCAGCGACGCAACTTTCCGATTTTCCCGCCAAAGACTGAGACGAGGTATTGGAACCTTTAACATTACTCAAAACCTCATGCTCGTTATAACCACGACCAGCAACAACGTCTTGTTCTGTACAAAAATTGAAATATTCTCAGAGATCAAACAAACATTCCCGGATTCAAGAAAGCCTAAAGAGGAAGAAAATAAAAAACGACGGAGAAAAAAAAAACCTGATCGACTCGAAGAGTAAAGCGAAGTTTGATCTGATGCTACCATCGACGCTGCGAATATTGATTTTCTATATTTCAAACTTTTCACAAAACTTGGGGTGAAAGAGATAGATAACAATGGCGCGTTTAGGGTTTAAGGAATTTACCCTTTGTCTATTTTGTGAAGGATTTATGAATTAGTTAGAGGTTTAAAAAAAAATTATGAGAGATAAGTCTTTGCTTTTTCTCGTCCTAATCAGTCTTGCTGAAATGACCAATATACCCTCCGTTTTAGCTGGTAAAATGTAGAGATCTTATGGTAATGTGGTCTCATTCGTACTTTCTTAAATAACTAACAATTAGCAAACAAAACAAAAAACGAAATAAACTAATAACTTGAAAAATATATAACATAATTGCTGTTTAAGGAATTTTTGTCCTTTTGTGGGGGCAAATCCTGCAAAAGTGAGAAATGCATGAAATTTGAAAAACACGATAAAAATGTGTTTTCCGAAAGTTATCCAAACTTTAAGTCAGAAAACAGTTAAGAAAAACTATTAAATGACAAATCAGATAACCAAAAAGATCATAAAACGGTTAAAGAAAAGTGGATTGAGCGTTTCTGAGAACGGTGGAATCGACTCAGACCTTTAGATGTAATGGATCTTTTCGAAGTGAAAAAAGGGAAAAAAGAGTTTGTTAGTAGAAAAGCTCCACGGTTTAGGAACCGTCGTGGCAAAGAGGTGAAGAGATGGTAATAATAACTGGAAAAGTATAGAATGACAGTGCTTAAGACTATAAGTATCTAGAGAGATATTATGAACTTCAAGATGGCTAAAAGAGTGTTCCCTTCCTCGTAAAGTGGACAAAGAATTTATAAGATTTTACCTGATACGGGTTAGTATATCGGATCGGTCAGCGGATAGTGAGTCAGGTGGATCGGTCCACGATCCGACTTGGCTAGATTCAAATTTTGTGCTTGCATCATAGTTCTGACGTTTTCACCAACTTTCTTTAGAATATTCTGCCTGCTACGAGACCGTTCCTTGGCGCGTTCCTTTCGCCCTCAATGTACGGATTGGGTCGGCGGTTCAGACACAGTATGGTTTTCGCTGAACCTCTGCTTTTCTCTCTGATTCCTGCGAAATGTTACTATCACTGTCACTTGACACGTGTAACAAAGATGCATTAAATGCCAATCTCATAGGTTTGTAAGGGTATGGACAATCTAATGTGGTGGTGTATGTATATAATAAATTATTTTCACCTCAAAATCTATTATATAAAGATTCAGTTGAGTCTCACAAGCTTGACACATCAGCATCCAACTTTTTAACACATCAGATTAAAAAAAAATATAAGAGAATTAAATAATTAAATTGTACTAATTTTGTTTTTAATTGAACACAGAAACCAAAAGAGAAGTGCATACTAATTTATGGTTCATAATGAACTGCAAATTAATTTCTATTTTGGAAGTTGGAAAGATAAAATCTCAAACAATCTCCAATACTTTCTAATATCGACTCAAAATTCCACAAGTCAATAGGTAAGATTTTTTATTCTTCGTCTCCTCTTTGATTTATGGGTTTTTGAAAGCTGCATTATATTCCTTGTATTGAATTCATTCTGGTTTTGTTTACATAGACATTGATCCATTTTCTTAGTATAAAAGCAATAACAACGCTACTACTGGGACAAAGGGTTGAGACTTGAAGTCTCGGGAAAAAATCAACAAAAACAAGGAAGAACACAACATTGTTTGAGCACAAAGAATAAGTATGACAACATGGAGAAGACACTTGGTGAGACGAGGCAGAAAGTAGAAGATAAGATGGTTTTGAAGGGAGGATTCGAAGTAGAGAGTAAGCTCTTATAATTGTTCCCGTTGGGAATTTGCCACTGATTGTTAAAAAAAAGCTCATCTCAAAGGAATTTAGCTAATCTCGAACGATTAGGTTCAAGTTATGTTCATTGATTTTTTTATTTCCTTTAATCTTGATTGATTAGTCAAAGAAGACAAGGAAATGAGCTGTATTGTTTAAGCAAATCAACGATAAAACTTCAAGATCAGCTCTTAAAATTCTAAATTCTAATAAAATCTATTTTGAATTTTGGTTGAAAGTCTCTTACTTTATTCGATGTATGATTTGAAGTTTCAGTTATGATATTAAATATGGGATGGTAGCTATAACTTTTCATCAAGAAGAGAAGTTTGAGGGTGGAGCTTGAGACAAAAGTGCCATAGATATGTGCAAAAAGTTGATATCCTTATCCTTTGGTTGACTGATTGGCTTGTGTCTCATCTGCTCTTTTAGGTTTCTGATCTTCATCTATGATATCCAAGACATGTTTGCAATAGAAGGTAATGCGGAATTTTTTTTAAAGGACTTAATTTTTAAATAAACCTGTAATATAGACTGTGAACATGACGAGTTTATAAGGTTTAATTTCAATACTTGCTCTTTACTTCCAAGTGCACCAAGTCTCTCGACAAAAACCATCTTCTTGACGCTCTTCCTATTTGTAGTGATTAGACATAAGCTGAAGAACCATTAATATGGCCAGTTGGACATATAGCATTTCAGGTTGCTCAGTTCATCACAAAAATAGAGGTTTCGTAAACTACAATATCATATTTTTTCCACTTTTGCTCTCTCTGTTTTAATCTTTAACACAAAATATATGCGAAAACATATTTCTGAATAATGGAAATGCGTTAAAAATACGATTTGGTGAAGATATTAAATTTGTCTTACAAAAACATATTTTTATCATTGAAAATTAACTAAGAAAAAAAAAACAGGTTGAAAAAAATAATAATGAAGAAATATTTGGTTGGGTGCAAAAATAACAAGTATTACATCTACAAAAAATAATGACTATATTTTTACGAGTTCATATGATATTTATATTACCAAATACAAAAAATTAGATTAAACTTATAGAAAATATATATTAATAAATTATATTAAAACAAAAAATCACATTTAATGACTATATTTTTACAAATTTGGATGATTTATATTATCAAAAATAAAAATAGATTAATTTTGTAGAAAAATATAATTTTATAATATATATTAAATCAAACAAAACATCCGCGTGTATATGCGGGTATTCATCTAATCTATTATATAATAGAAGAGTTTTCTCTCCATTTAGGGTGTTCATATCATAAGAAGATAATTAAAATTAATGACTTAATTAGTTCATGCACTTTAAAATAATATTATTTTTATTTAATAATAAAAGAAAAACACTAATATTAAAGTTAATGATTTCATTAATCAACACATTGTTGTAATCATTTTTTTTATTAAGATGAAGCAGAGTAAAAGTTGGAAAAAATAATAAGAAGAAGTAGTTAAAGAAAAAGACGATGATGAAAATGAAACTCAAAACGATGAAAAAGAATAAGAAAAAAAGGAGAAAGAAGAAAAAATCAAAATATAAAGAAAAGTATGTAGATGAAAATGAAATAGACGATGAATAATACATACACGATATAAGTAAAAATAAGAGACAAACAAAATCAAAAAAAAAAGATGAAGAAAAACTGAAAGAAAAAAAAGAAATAGAAATCGAAGAAAATGAAGAAAAAAAATAAAGAAGAAAAGAAAGAAGAACACTAAGCTGATGAATAGCAATCTTAAAAAATACAAAGACAAAAATGTTGAAGATGGGAAAGAGACCGAAAATGAAAATAATAAACTATGTTAATATGATGATGGAGAAAAAATCTAATAAAATCAAGAAAAAATTATGATGAATTAGCTGTTTAAAAATGAAATATGATGAAAGTCTAAACTCACAAAATTTAACATTAAAATATATTGAGAATATGCAATTAATATATGTATAATTTATATTCATAATTAGTATAGTTATTACAAATAAAATAAATTTTAGTATAAAGATGATAAAAAAACAAAAAATTAAAATAACAAACTATGAAGATATAAAGATAGAAAGAGAGAGAAATTTATTGTTTCATAGAAATATGCACTATTGAAAATAATTAATAGAAAACATGTATTGTTAACAATGCAAATTATAAAAAAATAATTATTAAACTAAACAAAAAATTTATCAAACACATTATTTTTAAGAAATAGCATATAAATTATATAAAACATTTAAAAACATAAATATATTTTAAAATCCGTCCGAAGCGCTCGATCCTAGTAAAAATAATGATAAACAATAACATTCACATTCACATTTTAACCGCCTTCAAAATCAAAATTACAAAAAGGTCACGTGATGAATCATGCATGGGATGTATACGCGGACACGTGCCCAATACAACTACAACGGTTAGACGAACCGAGCCCCCAAGTGTTTTGTCCATCGAGATGTGTGTAGTTGTGAACCAGTTCGGTTCTTTCCCTGTCTTTAAGATTCTTCAAGAGTTATGGTTCCTGGTCATTTGGTCAACATTCATTTTATAGACTTGGATTCAAAATAATTTGGGTGATATATAATTTGACTTTTTCTTTACTTCATTTGTTCTTTCTTCTCTTTTTTTTTCGGCATGTAAATTTATTTCAACTAAATATTTTTAAAAAGGGTAAAATATTGGATGAGATTTTCTCCCAATAATCCTCCCCATAGTTAAAACATTCAAATCTTTTATTCAACCCTAATTTTTCACGTAACTGAGTATCTATCTACACATAGTTAAGCAAAAACGAAAAAATTAGGTGCATATATCATATGCATTAAATGGTGACATTACAAATTATTAGAAATTTAGGAAGATTATATAAATGTTGTTGATTTATAAACAAAACAATACTTTCATGATTGATTTAATCCGGTATAGAATGCACAGAATCTGTCACAAAAGTTTAACAATTATGGGATTGATGAAAATAAAAAGTTTGACGACAGTGTGGTAACTGGTAAAGGTAAAGGTTTGACTCGCTGGAGTCAATCACAAGAAAAAGCAAAGTAGAATCGAGCTCTCAGTAGAATCTCACCTCTTATCTAATTTAAGTGCTTGTGTCTTGCCCAAGCGGATCTAACACTCCCCTTTTTTTTTAATAAGAAATTAAATCAATTTAGTTAAAAGAATCAGAAGTTAGCACTAATTTAACTAAAACACGTTTATTATTCGGACGATAGCCTAGGTAGTATCATCAACATTCATATCCACACAAAACACTACATATAAGAACTAATTTAATAATGTTTTTTTTTTTTGTCCTCCAAAATTTGTTTTTACATAAAACAGGAAATCAGATTTTGGAAAACTAATTGATTTAATATATTGTTGTGTCTAAAATGTGGATGGATATAAGTCGGTCAAGTTATTTTTATATTTGACCCCTTAATGTAATTAAAGCAAAAAAACATACAATAAAGTTGCAGGTTTTAATTATAAATTGACCTTGAGAGTAATCATTTACATGAAATCTCTCTGATTTTTCGATTTCGCTTCTCTCTCTCTCTCCATCTCCATCTCCATCTCCTATCTCTCCTCTAATATCTTCTTTCTCTATCGGGAACCAAGCGAGCGGTTCTTCTTGGATCAAGGCGGAGGAAAAGAAAAAAAAAGAGAGATATGGTTGAGACGAGACGTAGCTCTTCCGCTTCGAAGCGTTTCTGTTCTTCTTCTTCCCCTGAAGCGTCGTCATCGCCACGACCCACCAAGCGATCTAAGGTCAAGATCGATGCCGCCGCTGCTGCTCTTGAGCCTGTTCGTAGTTTTTTTCCGAGATTTTCTTTTTATCATTTCCTCCTTTTGTTCTGGGTTTTGAATCTGATTTTGTTTTCCGGATTTTTGAATCTGATTTTGATTTGTGAAAACCTAGGCGGCGGTGGAACCGGCGGGGTCTTCGTCAGCGAGCGAGGTTCCGATCGAAAATCAAGGACCGGCTTCGGATCCTGGATCGGAATCTGGGGAACCGGAATTGAGATCCTCTGATCCGCAAGCTATGGATGCGGAGAAACCCGTCACGGCTGATGTGCCGGTGATGGAGAACTCTCCTGAAACCGACGCTAACCCTGAAGTCGAAGTCTTGGCGACACCTACCATAGCAGGTTTCGCTGTTTTCATGGTGGATTCTCTTAGAAAAAGAAAAAACTTCTCATTTCTAATGTTTTGTGGATTTAGGTGAAGTGGTGGCGGATGCTGAGAAGTCGAAGGCGGGGAAGAAGCGGGCTAAAGCTCCATGGGCTAAGCTACTTTCCCAGTATCCTCAGGTGTGTCTAGTTGCGTCGTGTTCGGTTTTATATCCACAATTTTGTGAATTTCGCCTTGAGGGTTTAGCTGTGTGCAATTCATGTAATTTATTGAGGAAAGCTCTGGTCTTTCAGTTCCTGGGAACGATTTTAAGTGCATGCATGTCCACTTCTTTGGTTTTTTATTTTTCCGGTGCAGTAGTATGTTGTGTTCGTTCTTAGTAGTTAGACTATGCTTTTGGAGTTTGAGACTTTCTTCACTTATGTGGCGACTGCAATGGTTTTGATTCTGACTGTCCTGAGTTGTTTCTCTGTAATTTCAGAACCCTCACCGTATCATGAGGGGGCCTGTTTTCACTGTTGGACGCCGAGGATGTGATTTATCTATCAAAGACCAATCTATGCCTAGCACCCTGTGTGAACTGAAGCAGTCTGAGGTAAGGACATCTGATTGGCCCTTTTCGGACTTGTCTCGTTAAGGCTTAAGGGACCAAAAAAGCCTTTTGCTTACGCAGTTTTTGTGCAGCACGGAGGTCCATCAGTTGCGTCCCTGGAGATAATTGGGAGTGGACTTCTTGTTCAGGTGAATGGCAAGTGTTACCAGAAAAGCTCTTGCGTTCATCTGCGAGGTGGTGACGAGGTCATCTTCAGCAGTTCTGGGAGACATGCTTATGTATCCTTTTGTGGAGTTGCGTGAAAAGTTATTCCAACAAATTCACTAGTTAGAAATTTATCGTTTCGTTTTTATGTTTACATATAACGTTCTTGCCATCTGAATTCAGTGTTTATTTTCTTGCAAACTTTTCTTAACGCTTGTCTAGATATTTCAACCTCTTAAAGATGAAAATCTAGCTGCTCCTGACAGAGCTTCTTCATTGAGTATATGTGAAGCTCGAGGTGCCCCTCTGAAAGGTGTTCATGCTGAGACAAGAGCAGGAGACTCCTCAGCTGTAGACGGGGCCTCTATATTGGCATCTCTATCAAAGTACCGCAATTTCCATCTTCTACCACCAATTGCTAAAGCTGCCAAAAGGCAGCAGAATCCTGATGTTCCTGTGGTTCCTTCCAGCTGCAATGATTGCATCTCAGATACTGACATGAACGATGCTGATAGTAACAATGATCATCCTGTTATTGCTTCTGTGGAGAAGACAGCTGCTTCAACCTCTTGTACTGCCAATGAGAATCTCAATGCCGATGGCAGTGGGTTGGATCCTTTTCAAGAAGCTGACGGTGCCAATACTCCTGGTTCTGGTTTTGAAATTAGACCAATCTTGCGCCTTCTTGGGGAACCTTCTTCATTTGATATAAGGGGCATCTCCAAATTGCTGGATGAACGAAGAGAAGTGAGAGAGTTTCTTAGAGAATTTGACCTTTCATCTAGTATATCAACTAGACGCCAAGCTTTTAAGGATAGTCTGCGAGGAGGAGTACTCGATGCTCAAAACATAGATGTTTCTTTAGAGAACTTCCCCTACTTTTTAAGGTTTGGTTGTTATATATTATGTTAGATCTCTATTCTCTACCATACATCTGGCTTTTGATGGTTCTATGATTTACAGCCAAAATAATTTCTGAATTGTCTCAGTGCTACGACGAAGGATGTTTTGATAGCATCGATGTATGTCCATATGAAGGGTGGAAGCAAGTTTGCAAAGTATGCATCAGACTTGTCTACAATGTGTCCCCGTATCTTGTTATCTGGACCAGCAGGTATGAGGCTTTACTATTAGTGTTTGTACTTCTTTTTGCTGCCTCCATTCCTCTAGCCAATACGAGATTCCTATTTCTAATCCTAGTTTACCATTTGGAATATTTTTAGGCTCTGAAATATATCAGGAAATGTTGGCAAAAGCGCTTGCGAAAAGTTTTGAGGCCAAATTGATGATCGTTGACTCTCTTTTGTTGCCTGGGGTAATCTTCTTTTTCCTTCCTTATTTTCTCTTTGTGTAGCATTTGATTATATGCATCTTCATTCCAATGTTGTTTTATTTATTGAAATATTATTTTGGACATCTTGGACAAGAGGGTTGAATGGTATTGTTGACGTTTGGTCCCATATAGTTCAGATGCTATATCTGTTTTAGTGTCCACTCTGCCAACTTTTTTTGTTTTTTTTCAAGAGGCTCTTTGTTCATTGATATTGGTCTCTTTCTTGATGACTTCAGGGATCACCAGCCAAGGAAGCCGAATCTTCCAAAGAAGGTTCGAGGCGTGAAAAGCTGTCTATGCTTGCTAAACGCGCTGTTCAGGCTGCACAAGCATTGCAGCATAAGAAACCAACTTCAAGCGTCGATGCTGATATAACAGGTGGTTCAACAAGTTCTCAGGCTTTGCCGAAGCAAGAAGTGTCAACAGCAACTTCTAAAAGTTACACTTTTAAATCAGGCATGATGGTTTTTATCATCTGATTGTTCATTTTAGTTGCTGCAACAGTCTTCCTGTATTTCTGAACGTGCGCTTTTATCATTTTTAGGTGACCGAGTAAAGTTTGTTGGTCCTTCGTCTTCTGCAATTTCTTCTCTTCAAGGCTCAATTAGGTATTGCTTGCTGTTTTTTAAGTCTTCAACTGTGAATTTTTGTTGTATTCAAAATTCAGTTCTAACTTTTTCCCTGCTATTTAATATAGGGGACCGGCCATTGGTTACCAGGGGAAAGTAGTCCTTGCATTTGAAGACAACTGTTCTTCAAAAATTGGGATTAGATTTGATAGGCCTGTACCCGATGGCAATGATCTTGGTGGCCTCTGCGAAGAAGACCATGGTTTTTTCTGTGCTGGTAATTAGCTGGATGTCATTTATAACTTTATCTCACTTGATAAGTATAGTTTTACTAATATCATTCTTCTTGTGCAGCTAGCTCACTTCGGTTAGATGGTTCTTCTAGTGATGATGCTGATAAACTCGCCGTTAATGAAATCTTTGAGGTACTTTTTAAACTCTTTAAGCTATGGGAGAGTACTACTTAGTCTTTCTGGCCACATGATTGTTAACTTCTTGATTCATAATATAGGTGGCAATCAGTGAGAGTGAAGGAGGGTCATTAATATTGTTCTTGAAAGACATTGAGAAATCTCTCGTGGGGAACAGTGATGTGTATGCAACCATGAAGAGCAAGCTCGAGAATTTACCGGAAAATATTGTTGTCGTGGCCTCACAAACCCAGTTGGACAGCCGAAAGGAGAAAGTAGGAAACTTATTTAATCTTCTCTGTTACTCTTTTGGTATCTTCAAGCTGTTTTAATTTGTTTATTAGTATATTTAATTGGAATTTTGTGGTTCTTTTCAGTCCCACCCAGGAGGTTTCTTGTTTACTAAGTTTGGCGGCAACCAGACGGCTTTATTGGATCTTGCATTTCCGGTATGATGAATTGACTTAGCTTTAATTATTTTCCACTTTTCAAAATTGCGATGTATGTTGATTATTCTTTCTGAGTGGTAAGGTTCACTGAAGTCTTCTTAGATTTGGTACCTTTTTGAGATGTTCAAACTGATTTTTCATATCATCTGCATTTTTCATATCATCTGCAGGATAATTTTGGTAAACTGCACGATAGGAGCAAAGAAACGCCTAAATCACTGAAACAAATAACTCGGCTATTTCCTAATAAAGTCGCCATCCAGTTACCTCAGGTCGATACCTGTTTTCTTCTTGTCTTTGTACATTTGTTCTTTTCTGTTCCATTTTCTAATGCTCTTAAGACATAATAGGATGAAGCTTTGCTCTTGGATTGGAAGGAGAAACTGGACCGTGATACAGAGCTTTTGAAGGTTCAAGCTAATCTAACCAGCATCCTTGCGGTGAGCATCTTCTAATCACGTCCTTTAGCAATCTAAGCGTTCCTGGTTTCTTTTTCTTTTGCTTATGTTATTTGTTAATGATGCCTACAGGTCCTCACCAAAAACCGTCTGGACTGCCCTGACCTTGGAACCTTGTGCATCAAAGATCAAACACTTCCTTCTGAAAGTGGGCCTCGTTCACTTACCTTTTTTCATTATTTTCTTTCTGCTTGGATCAGCCGCTTGGTTGACTAACCAACTACTTTATGTGTTTCTAGGTGTTGAGAAAGTGGTTGGCTGGGCCTTGAGTCACCATCTTATGAACTGCTCAGAACCTACTGTCAAAGACAACAAACTTGTTATCTCAGCAGAAAGGTAAGCTTACTTGTATAGATTGAAATAATGTAGTTAAAATACAGCTTTATAAATAGCATTTTGGTATGGGTTGCAGCATCACATATGGCCTGCAGATGTTACATGGTGTTCAGAACGAAAACAAGAGTCTAAAGAAATCTCTCAAGGTAATACTATGTTACTTATCTCTTTCCTCGTAAGTTACTTAGTAAGTTTCTGATCTAAGGGTTGCTTTGCGATGCTGTTTCAGGATGTTGTTACTGAGAACGAGTTTGAGAAAAAACTACTATCAGATGTCATTCCCCCTAGCGATATAGGTGTTTCGTTTGATGATATTGGGGCTCTGGAAAATGTGAAAGACACTTTGAAGGAGTTGGTGATGCTTCCTCTTCAAAGGCCCGAATTGTTTGACAAAGGCCAGCTAACGAAGGTACCTTTCATCGCTATACGTTTTCACATCTGTTTGTTTCTCTCTCTTTTTTCTGGACATTTAATATATAGATTACGTTTTACTGCAGCCTACGAAAGGTATTCTGTTGTTTGGACCTCCTGGTACTGGGAAGACTATGCTGGCAAAGGCAGTAGCAACTGAAGCTGGCGCAAACTTCATCAACATCTCAATGTCCAGCATCACTTCAAAGGTATCTCTCCCACAGCGATCTGAATTTTTGTATATGCTCTCTTTCAAAGATTGTATTTGACCATCTAATATGAAATGTTTTGCAGTGGTTTGGTGAGGGAGAGAAGTATGTTAAAGCTGTCTTCTCTTTAGCGAGCAAGATCGCTCCAAGTGTCATTTTTGTTGATGAGGTATGTTCGAAGAGATTAATAAGCTTTATCTGTTTCTCCTTTTTCTTTGAAGCGAAGCTTGAATGTATATTTTTTCGATCTGATGATTGCGGAAAAACATTATTTAGGTTGATAGTATGTTGGGAAGACGTGAAAATCCAGGGGAGCATGAGGCCATGCGTAAGATGAAGAACGAATTCATGATAAACTGGGACGGCTTACGAACAAAGGATAGAGAGCGAGTTCTGGTACTCGCTGCTACCAACAGACCATTTGACCTCGACGAAGCAGTTATTAGACGGCTTCCCCGGAGGTAAAGCAACCACTCATTTTTTTTCTTTCTTTTATACGTTCTGTCGCTTATGGAGAGAACATTCATCATTTTGTGACCATTGCTGAGTCTCCGTTACATACTCCTATGCAGATTGATGGTTAATCTTCCAGATGCTACGAACAGATCAAAGATCTTGAGCGTTATTCTATCTAAAGAAGAAATAGCACCAGACGTTGATTTAGAAGCCATTGCAAATATGACAGATGGGTACTCAGGAAGTGACTTAAAGGTCTCTACTTTTTTTTCTTCTCTCTCTCTCGCTTCTTCAGTTTCAATCTCCTTGCCTTGTAAAAGAGCTCACAATTTCATTTGGTTGCAGAATCTTTGTGTAACTGCGGCACATCTTCCAATTCGAGAAATACTGGAGAAAGAAAAGAAGGTTTGGTTTCAACTTAACCGAAGAAAGACCATTTTTAGAACTCATCTTCTTCTAAACTGACTGTTGTTTTTACTCCAGGAAAAAACTGTTGCCCAGGCTGAAAACCGTCCAACTCCTCCATTGTATAGCTGCACTGACATTCGTCCACTGACAATGACAGATTTCAAGGTTGCCCATGAACAGGTAGGTCGAGGAAAAAAACTACATTAATTGGTTCTCATCGTGTTTGGGAACTAAATTGTTGATCAAATACATGTATATAGGTATGTGCGAGTGTGTCTTCAGACTCATCGAACATGAACGAGCTTCAACAATGGAATGAGCTGTATGGAGAAGGAGGATCAAGGAAGAAGACGTCCTTGAGCTACTTCATGTAGAAAGCAGAGAGAGAGAGAGAGAAGAGAGAGGAGAGGAGGGGAGATGATTTGTTCGGTTCTCTCTCATTTTGGTCATTTTAATTTATATAAATTTGTGTACAGAGAAAGTGTTGTTCCTTTCGTTGTCTAATTCATTTTCTTTCTCAACATAAGAAGAAGAAGAAAAAAAAACATTCGCTGTATAATCTAATACATGCGTATGTATATAGAGGTTCGGATCATTTTAAGGATATGGATGTGTTTCTAAATCTTGAAGGTGAACCATTTTGAGCTAATTTATCCAATTGCAAGGTGTTAGTTGCTTTGAGTAGTAATTTAGTTATTCTACACTTTGAATTGGCATTTGAGTGTTCTGTACACTTACTAGGTCTTAGGGTTTTAACGTATTTATTTACATAATTTTGCAGGTTTTCCAGAACGAACACAGTTATAGAATAATTCTTTCTAAACCTAAAACTATAATATCCTTTCTAGACCTAATCGCAAAATCTCTACCTTCTCCACTCCTGAAACGCAATGAAAATGATCAATATATACGTTTGAATGCTCATGCCTAATATACATTTGACATACAGTATATGTATAATTATTATTACATGTCTCTATATTATTATTAGATGAACAGTCGTTTAGGAAAACAAATTTTATCTTGTAAGTTATTATGCCATGCAAACAACAAAAGATGATTGAAATTCAAAAACATATAGTTGTCTTTTAAAATTAGGGAAGAGAATCTGGAAAGTATTTGTTTTCCATTATATAGGTTATTTATTATTTAGTTCTTTAATCATTACTATTATAAAAATATTACATATGTCAAAATAATACCAATCTATATGTATTCAAATGGTAAAAATTCATTCAAAATCTTGCAATATTTTTTTATTATATATTTTTTGAATATATATCAAAATTAAAGTTGAAATATATTTCACTAATTTTTAAAAAATCTAGATACAAAAAAAAAAATATATGTAAGAGACTGTGGACTGACCAACAAAACCAAAATCAGTGCATATTAAAATTATGTTTTCAAAATAATAGCTTTTTGCAGGTAAATTGGAATAATATTTTTATTCACATGTAAAACATGTTCGTCCGGTATGACATTCTTTGATAAGTTAAACATATTAAAAAATTCATGTAGAATTTTATTAAAAAAAATTAATACAAGTTTTAAGAGAAAATTATCCAACGCTTAGGTAGTGCGGTTAAGCCACGAAATAATTAAAAATTGTTTTTAAAAAATCAATGTAAATTTTGTAGAAACAAATGCAATTTGAAAAATAATTTTGTTTGCCTAACAATTAACCGGAGGAACCTGAACCCACCGAAATATAGTTTATAACTGAACAATAAAACTTGAATTGAACGGATTTTAAAAACTCTAAACTGAATATACATGCCTAATCTATACGTTTGAAATTATATGTATAATTAATATAAGTAGTATTATTACGTATTACATATATAGTAATTAATAGAGGGAATATATAAAAGGAAATAATATGTATAAATTGCAGTAATATGTATAACTTGCAGTAATGTTTAAAATATCTGTGACTGTGGTAAATATGGTGTCATACGTAAATGAAATAGGAAAGGTGAAATATAGAGAGTTCGATATATTGGCATGTAGTAAAGAATGTTGGGTTTAAATGAGACATTTGTATTTAAGGGGGGCCATTATATAAAAATAAAAACTTTTACTGTACAGACAGTTTGTATATGGTAGCACCAAAACCCTAAGCGCACACAGAAACATCTCATCATCCTTTGCTCAGCTAGATCTTGCCCTTCTCTTCCATACCGATTCACGGCGTCTAAGTAATTTTGTTTTCTAATATCTGTGATTTGGTTTGGTTCAATCTGGCTTTGATCGATTTGGTTCAATCTGGCTTTGATAGAAGGAGTATTTATGTAGTTTGTGAGGATTAGGCTCTCTAATTCTTGGGTTTCTATGGTTCTTTCTGATTCTGATGTATCAGGGTCGATTTCTCTTTGATTCTCTTTTTCAGCCTTGTTTCTTTTGGTTAGATTTTTTTGTACACTCCTAAGCATTCGTTGTTTCGAATCCTCCTAGCTCAACCACATGGATTTGTCGACATGGATTTGGTTTATTGGTTAAGATAGTTCAGAAAAAATGAATACATATAACAAAATTTTATGTTCAAATATAGGGGAGAAACCGATTTTTTCTTATTTCTAAGTTTAATTCTAACTTTTTAATTCTCATGACAAGCTTTGTACTTAGGTTTATCGTATCTTGAATACTCTTTACATAGAAACCTAAAAAAATTAGGACCATGAAAATTTTTCCTATATCAGACAATTTCCGAGAAGAAAAAATCTGTAATATTAAAACTAACATCTAGAAAATCTAGAGAAATTTGAATTATCATAGAAAAAATAGAGTTTATTGCTATTGGCAATACATGTCATCTCAACCCTTTGAAGTACAATGATCAGTTTTACAGAAAAAAATTGCTGATCCAAATGATAGAATTCAACTACATGGAAAACATAAAAGGCAAATTTAATCATCCCACAAAAATGCCATAGTTTGTTGGTAATGCCTATGTATAGCTTATCATTTGTATCAAATTCCTGTGGAAACGCACACTTCAGCTGGTCGATTCGTGTGTCTTAAAGAATATGTTGTGATGAATTCATATCCAATTTTAAGTGTGTTTTTTTTTTTTGCATTTTCCAGGAGAATGTCATGGACAACAATCAGGAGAATGTTATGGCAGATTCGATCCACCAACCGGTTTTCTCACCAAGACAGAGTCTCTCACCAAGACAGAGTCTCTCACCACGACATGAAACCGCAGAATCTACTCCTGGACAAGCAAGAAACTCAAGGTCTCTGACTTCGGCTTATCCACCTTGTCGGAGCATCTCGGGTTTATTTAAGTTTTCTCTGCTTCATTCGGATTTTCTGTAGAACTAAGTTTAGTTTAATTATAATAAATACTATAAAAAAGAGTGTATATAGATATTTGGCGTATACTATAGTAAAAATAAATGTATATAGATATTTGGCGTATACTATAGTAAAAATAAGTTCGTTTTATAATAATTGTTCCTTCGTAAACCTTGTATCTAGTTACTCTTCTTCTCTCATTGTCTCTCTCTAAGTGTCTCTCAGCTCTCTCTCTTATCGTTTCTTCTTCGTTCAAATTCTAGGGTTTCTCTAAAACTTCAGAAAGAAGAAATTAAACAAAGACATCGGGCAAGTCGTCGGACAAGAAAGAAGAAATTAATTTCGCATTGCACCAATGTCTGTTTTTTTTGTGAGGATTGGGCTCTCTAGTTCTTGGGTTTCTCTGGTTCTTTCTAATGTATTAGGGTCGATTTTCCTTTGATTCTCTTTTTCAGTTGTGTTTCGTTTGGTTAGATTTTTTTCCCGTACACTCCTAGAGCATTCGTTGTTGCGACTCCTTCTCAACGACATAGACTGATAACACAACGCTTTTTGTATTTTCCTCTTAGTGGTGTCCAGTCTCTTGTCTGATTTGGTTTTTTCCTGTACTGCTTCTCTTCCTCTGCATTCAACAATAATAACTTGATATGCATCGTCTGTGCCTACATTGTCTGTCTTCATTGTCTTGTGCCTTGATTTGTCTGTGTGTGTATTCCATGGGTACTGCCTACTGGTTAGAGGATTTTTCAACAGACGTCGGCGTGGTGATCTGTTCCATTTTTGATGACCCGAATGATCTCATTCGATTGGCTGCTGTCTCACACGCGTGGAAGCATTTTGGTTGTGCTTCTTTTCTTTAAATCTGTTTTTGATGATTGATTATATGATTGTTTAAATGTCTACTTTTTGCTCACTCTACATTTGGAATTGATTGCAGTGACTAGTAATGGTTTCGTCAAGAATTTGTTTCTGAAAAAAGCTGATTTAGCTGATACCGCCGGTGTCTGTTTTGAATACAACAAAGAGAGCACAGCTTATGCATTACTGATTAGGGCGATGGAGTATGCTAAGCTATTTGACCTGACCATTGAAGCAGTTTTGGCCTCTTCCACTCTTTCTCCTGATTTCAGCATTCAAAACACCTTACTATCCATGGAGAGTCGACAATGGTCAAGCAAAGGACGAGAAGTGCAATCTGGAACGGAGACTCTGACTTACAATATGCCCGAGTTGTGTCTTGCATTGCATATGGTTTCATGATAAGCCCATTCCAAGGCAATACTCCAACTTTATGGCATTTTGTGTTTTCTTGTTTTCTTTTTTTTTTTTTTTTTCCTTCTATTTTCATGTTCTATGACATTTTATACTATATCTTTTGTTAGACGTGAGTCTCCCTGGTTCTCCAACATTCAGAGCACAACGTGTTCGCTTCTTCTTTGGCAGCAACGACGGAACCGGATTCAAAGAGAATTATAGCACAGAGACTTACCAAATACCCTCGAGTGTTAGTAACCGCATGCATCTTAAAAAAACATGTTTATTACTTTATTTGTACCTTTTTATTAAACTCATACACTACTAATTAAGTAATCAACACAGGGTCAGCTGGAGGTTAGGCTCCCAATGCCTCTTCTTTGCATCAACAAGCAAATGGTCCTTGAGCTCTCCGATTTTGTGGACAAGCACCCATTTGAAGCACAATACTACATACGGTAAACACTCGTCTCTTTTTCCTTAACATTGGTTATCTTGTTTCTTGTATGAATATATATGACATTGTTTTCCTTTTTTCTTACAGCGTGTCGAGAGTCCAAATTCTCGGGGTATCTCTTGCTGATATGTTTAGGACAAGGATTTCGCCGTCGGGGCAATTGGTGTTGGATGCCATCAGCTACTTGGACCCAAAGATCAAGAGAGATCTTAATTAGAGCACTTGAGCGTAACCATCTTACTCTGGATGGTTTTAATGATGCTGACATTCGTGACCTAGCGACGTTCTTGAATGCCGATGCTCACTGACGAGAGCCACTTTCACAAAACAGTACAGTTTATCCTTACTTTTGCATGAGCTTTAAAACTCTATGTTTCCTTTATTTTTCAAGTGGACGTCAATGGAATAGTGTACTTATCAGCTATTTTGTTTTCTTGTGTTCCTTGGCTAATACTCCATTAAATCCAACTCACTAGTAACTATAGTCAAAGCTAGCTGTCAAACTAATACAGAATATCGTAGTTCTACAAACTAATCTATATTGTATCAGACTACTTTCCACCTCTAGATAAACTTTGAAAAATTCAGATTTATTAAAATTATTTTTCTAGCAAAGTTAATTGGATTACTTGGACCAATATACAGTAAAAACTCTATAAATTAATAATGTTGGGACTTTAATATTTTATTAATTTATAGAGTTATTAATTTATAGATTTCTAAAATTAATTTTCTATGTAGTCATAAATTTATAGAGTTCTTTTTTCTTTATATGTAGACTCGGGATTGGTAGCACGGGTTATTTTTTGTAATCCTCTATGTAGTCATAAATCCCAATAATTTATCCCCTTACCCATATTTAACATTTGAGGTTCCTTGTTTCAAGATGGTTCCCACAATGTTACACGAAAATCATGGAAGAGATATGTTCCATTATAGTATTTTTGTGACCTACATTTAGATTTAGTGGAGTCTATCAAATATAAAAACATGACAATTTATGACTACGCAATTTTATGTCATTTCTCATTTTTCAACTCATCTGGTTTTACTAAATATATATGTATGTTCCTTTAATTCAATAATAATATCTACCATCTCTACTCCACTAAGAAAAATATGATCAACCATTTGAAATATTTCAAATGTATTCATTTCATTGAATGAAAACCTATATTTTATAGTTTTTATACTAGTATCCACATATTCAGTGTCCAATATGAATCATCAAATACATTTTTCTTTCATTATTAATAAAATATACATTTTCATCTCAATTCAAAATTATTAATGTCAAGAACAATCGTGCGAGTGGATATTAGTATCTTAAAAAAAACTATATTAGTGGATTTGCATGGATATTTTCAAAAAAAAATTATTATCACGGATAATTTATTTATTAAGATTATAAACATATATATATTTATATATTTATCACGGATAATTTATATATATATATTTATAAAGCTAATTACCTAAAACTAGCACCAGAAAAGCAGAAACTTACAGACAGATAGAATCACGCTTTCTGAAAACAGAGTAATTGCTCAGTCGATAATGGATACAAGCTTAAAACATAATAATTTTAATATCTTACCATAAAGCTTCTGGCAACAAAAGGAAATAGATAATCACTAGTCTTCTTCCATTGGAACTTGTGGCATGTCAAAGAAGTCTTCTTTGATCGGCTTGTTGTTGATAGTAGAAGCTGAATGTGAATTATCCTCCTTCTCTCCGCGGTTTCTGCTACCCTCAAGCTCTCTCACAATTTCAGGAGTAATCTGCAAAATGTGGTAAACAAGGTTAACAAAACAAGGTTAATATGAAACAAAAACTAGAGTTTATCTTAATTAAATTAGTATGTGGATTATTCAGTTATAAAATATTTTTTTTTAAGTAATTAATTTTGGGTTATGTTTACTTTTTTATAGTTAATTTATTTTGATTTTTTATGTATTAAATAGTTGTTTTCATTCTTTTCAATTTATAGCATAACATTTTATTTTTTTGTTTTTAAAATTTTTCCGTCTGTGCGAGTCGCGGACTAAACACCTAGATATGAGTTATGATATGAATGCCTTCTACATAGATATAGATGGGCAAAAGTGCAATTGATTTGGGATTTATAATCGGTAAATTATGCAGCTTAGTCAGAACCAAACTCACTGAATCTATCAATACTGATCCAAACCAAACTAATTACGGTTGTGTTATAAGTAGGTCTAGTTATAAGGTTCCAAGACATTGCAGATAGTACTATTGGTAAATTTCACTTTGACAAATGGTTAGTATAATATTTAATAGTACTATAATAGATTCTTTAACAATTTAATGTGAGTGACATACCATATAAATATTCTACACCGATCAGTTTTTTTTTATATACTCCTATTCCCTTTCATTTAAACTTATTTAAAGTTTTTGAGAGTTTCTCTGACGTGTCAAGAAGTAAATAACACATCAAGTAAATGGTATTTTCTAACAATATTGTCAATTAATATATAGGTGATATCAAGACGCAAAAGGCATGTAGTTGTCCATTCCCAAACGCTAAAAACTTCATCCTCAAGTTGTGCGTCTTTATTTATCTGTTGCAATTTGTTGTGAAATCCTGATTAGTATTGATGTCTAAATGGAAAAATCAGAATCTCAAAAACCTAATTATTTTAAAATTTACAAACATTCATGTGTGTTAAGGTGGGCATATGCGGTCTCGGTTTTCCAAAACGAATTAAACATTGAATAATTCTCAAACACAAACCGAGTTGTTAATATATGAAAACCAATGCATAAACAAGTTGTGTGTTTCGTTTCGGTATGTTTTCCCTTTATCATGATGCAGATATGTAATCAAGTTTCTAAGGCCAGTCTGGCCAGAATTTTTATTTTATTTTTATTCAAGCAGATACAATATCAGTCGAGAATGAGTTTAAGCTTAAAACAAGTTATTCTTTATTTTCTTAGCACAAATAGCAAGTTAACGAAAAACAAAAATCACGCTTTCTGGTAAATCAAGGAAAAAGCAAAAAAAGGTTCACTCATGGTTCACAATATTGCCGATAATAGAAAGACCGGAAATCG
The DNA here is from genome assembly GCF_000478725.1 of Eutrema salsugineum. Taxonomy (NCBI): domain Eukaryota; kingdom Viridiplantae; phylum Streptophyta; class Magnoliopsida; order Brassicales; family Brassicaceae; genus Eutrema; species Eutrema salsugineum. Next base: position 1,183,136 of record NW_006256756.1, on the reverse strand, counting down.
ATAATCAGTACTAGTCTTCTTCTATTGGAACCTGTGGCATGTCAAACAAGTCTTCTTTGATCGGCTTGTTGTTGATAGTAGAAGTTGAACGTGAATTATCCTCCTTCTCTCCGCGGTTTCTGCTACACCCAAGCTCTCTCACAATTTCAGGAGTAATCTGCAAAAAAATATGGTAAATAAGGTTAAGTTAAGAAAGAAGAATTTTTTTTTTGTGATTTTGTTAGACAAGGAAAAGTAGTTATATACAAGTTTGTGATTTTGCTTCTCAAGTAGACTTGTGAGATTCTTTTTATCTTCCTTTTTTAGTTCATGCTTGTACCTGAAAAAGCAGAGGTTTTCACATGAGAGGCAAAAGCTGACTATATACTTATGTCTGAAATGAACCAAATCTTCTCCTTCCTTACCGTTGCACAAAGGCGAGAAGAGTTTGGTGCCAAATGACCGGCATAAGTTTTGTCTCTTTATGAACTCTCAAGAAATGAGCAGCCACCGCATCAATAGCCAGATGCGCAAGCGCATATTTCTTCTCCAAAACAACTTTCATGAAGTAACTGCACACACATACAAACAAAAACACAATGTAACCAAGAAAAGCTCACGATATAGAATCTGAATACCTACGTATGTAGATGTAAGGTTATATCCTGCATTTACCTTGTTGTGTCAAGAAACTCCATCTCCGCCAAACATACCAAGGCGGCACTGCAGTTTATGTATATAATTTTGTTTTGGTTTCTATTTCTTTAATATTCTGGCAAAACTTTCAAAAAGATAGAGGTAAATCCTTGTTACCTTGAAATATTTTCAGGGATAGAAAACTTGTGCATTATACTCCCTATAATTTTAGCTTCGGTGACGGTGCATGTTCCAGACTAACAAACATGCAAGTTACTTAGAGAAAATTAGGAATACAAAGATCAGAAAAAAAAGATTAAAAAAAAATAACACACACACACATACCTTACACAGGGGAATTATGATTCCACAGTAGAATCCTTTGGGCTTGAACAGTGCCTTTTTCAAAGATTGGTAAAGACAAAAATGTAGCTTTTTGTGGTTTCTGATATCTTGTCTCACCCTAGGAAGAAGAAAAAGCTCATAGAAGCGTTCAGCTTTGGTGCTGGAGGCAAACATGTTTGTAGCCTTGTACATGGCATTGGGAGACCAATTCTCTGGTTGGCTCAACTTCAATAAACTATCCCAATTTTCAAGTCTAGTAATATGGTTAAGAAATTTCGGCACTTTCCCATGTGTGTATACACTCATAAACTTTCCCAGCCTGCATAGTTTCGTTTGGTGGTGGTTATATATCAGAAACCACAAAACTCAAAAAGAAGACGAGAAGGTTATTACCTTTCAAAATAGTCAATGGCACTAGACTTAGACATGGGAGTAGTAGTTACTGAAAGAGAAGCTGAACCTATACAACCCTCAAAATATATCCAGCAAGAAAGGATTAGCCATACAAACAATAATTTCCACACACACAGATATGAGATATATAGCTAGGTATATATAAAGCAAAACCTGTAGCAGCAACATCTTTATCTTCAAGCTCATTGACAGAATTAGAAGTAGCAATAGCATTAGAGAGACGTTTTGCTATTGAAGCCCCATCCTTGTGAAAGAATGCATCTAGTAATAACTTGTCCTCTTCTTTCTCGCAGCTGGCCATATCCTGGTCACAATGTAATGCAGCTATTTTTGAACAGTTTGTATTCATTCTCAATCACATAAACACAAAGAAAGAAATCTAAAAGCTTACATAACAGTCAAATATAACCTCTCCAGAAAATGTAGAGAAAGAAATCTCACTTGGTAGTAAATTTCGCTCTGAAACTCTTGCGATTGCTCATCAAAATCATCGATACCATCTTTCAAACCATACACTGCCTTCTTGAAAAAGGCGGCCATAGGAATTTTCTCGGCGTTCTCTTCATCCTCGACCTCTCTTTGCTGCGCATACGCTTCCTTCAGGATCTTCTCCGTTAGCTTCACATAATCCACGTAACAAAATCCCATCAATTCCATACAATCCACGAAATTAGGTTAAACGTATATGGAAGAATTTTGGCTTTCTCACCTTATGGGGTTTGCGAACTTTCCTCGAGGAGGAGGCGAGGGAGGTAGCTTGAGATTTTCGCTTAAACGCCATTTTGATATGGTCAAAGATAATAGACTGAGAGAATTTAGGGGAAGTCGAGAATGTGAAGAAGAAGAAAACGCCTTAAACCTAACCTAGTATCAATTACGTGGCCCTAACGGGATATTAACTGTCAAACGGGCTTGAATTTTGAAAATCAGGCCCAATGGGCTTAGAAGTTAATAAAAATGGGCTGACAATACGAAAACAAAAATTAAAACGCAAAACGACTATACTGGGAAATTCCCAAACGCTGAAAACGCTAACAACACATACAATCCTCAGCTTCGATTTTTGGCGGCAAACACACAGAACCAGACCTAGGGGTTTTACTCTCTCTCAGCTTCTCACGTTTCTAGATTACGGTGTCGATTTGATTTGGAGAGATTCAATCGATTTGATTTAGGGTTTTGAATATGCAAGGAGACTCGTCTCCGTTGATAAGACCCATCAACAGAAGTGTGGTTCACAGAATCTGCTCCGGTCAAGTCATCTTGGACCTCTCCTCGGCTATCAAGGAGCTTGTCGAGAACAGTCTCGACGCCGGAGCCACCAGTATAGAGATAAACCTCCGAGACTACGGCGAAGACTATTTTCAGGTCATCGACAACGGCTGTGGCATTTCTCCTACCAATTTCAAGGTACGAATCTCCGATTGATTTCAGATATGTAATTGTTCAATTGGAGATGGGTCTATTCCGTTTCCGGTGTGGAGTTTTTTGCCCTTTTCGAAAGTTACTCACTTTCCCTCTATGTGCTTCAGGTTCTCGCACTCAAGCACCATACTTCTAAGTTGGAGGATTTCACAGATCTTCAGGGTTTGACTACGTTTGGTTTTAGAGGAGAAGCTTTAAGTTCTCTCTGTGCCTTGGGAAATCTCACGGTGGAGACAAGAACCAAGAACGAGCCGGTTGCTACGCTCTTGACTTTTGATCATTCCGGCTTGCTCACTGCTGAGAAGAAGACTGCTCGCCAGATCGGTACCACTGTCACTGTGAGAAAGTTGTTTACTAATTTACCTGTACGATGCAAAGAGTTCAAACGCAATATACGCAAAGAATATGGAAAGCTTGTATCATTATTGAATGTGAGTTTCTTACTGGTTACTTCGATAATCTTCACACTTGTTTGGATTGCAACTGATAATAGTTTCTTGGTTACATGATACTTATATATCTTAATGGATACTTCAGTGATCACTCTCCTTATTATAGCTAAGCTTCTTTGATTTAATATTACAGACTTTCTATGGTTTGATATATATTCTCCTTGTTGGAATGACATTGGTTTTCAGAAGGTTTATTTTCTGTCTTTAATGTGGATTACAGTAGAACGGGAATTATCATAATGCTGGGAAGTATATTTACTATACAGACTGTTTTAAGCTCAGTTTCTTACCCTAGAATAAGCCTCCGTTTCAATGATGACCAATGACTTCTCCAATCGTGTTCCTCCTGTTCTTTTCCTTTGTGCAGGCATATGCACTTATTGCGAAAGGAGTGCGCTTTGTCTGCTCTAACACGACTGAGAAAACCCCAAAGTCTGTTGTGCTGAACACACAAGGGAGGGGTTCACTTAAAGATAATATTGTAACAGTATTCGGCATGAGCACCTTTACAAGTCTACAACCAGTAAGTATATGTATATCAGATGATTGTAGAGTTGAAGGGTTTCTTTCCAAGCCTGGACAAGGTACTGGACGCAATATGGCAGATCGACAGTATTTCTTTATAAATGGTCGGCCTGTAGATATGCCGAAAGTCAGCAAATTGGTGAATGAGTTATATAAAGATACAAGTTCTCGGAAATATCCGGTTGCCATTCTGGATTTTATTGTGCCTGGTGGAGCATGTGATTTGAATGTCACGCCTGATAAAAGAAAGGTGTTCTTTTCTGACGAGACTTCTGTTATGGGTTCTCTGAGGGAAGGTCTGAACGAGATATATTCCTCTAGTAATGCATCTTATACCGTTAATAGGCTCGAGGAGAATCCCGAGCAACCAGAGAAGGCTGGAGTTTCATCTCTTCAGGAGAAATCAAATCTCCTGTCAAAAGGGATTGTTCTTGATGTCGGTTCTAAAACCAGCGTTGCAGAAGCTGTTGAAAAGGAAATTTCTCCCTCAAGGGAGGCTGAGATCGAAGATAGTTCGGCATTGGAGAAGTTCAAATTTGACATCAAGGCACGTGGGACTAAGAAAGGGGAAAGCTCTTCATCAGTCAATGATGAGTCCCTATCTGTAATTCACTCTAACAAGACAGCTAGTAAAGCTTTGCCTCACTTTAATGTGATTGAGAAAGTTACTACTGATGCCAGTAAAGACTTAAGCAATCGCTCTAGCTTTTCCCAGTCAACTTTAAATACTTTTGTTACTGTGGGAAAAAGAAAACATGAAAACATAAGCACCATCCTCTCTGAGACACCTGTCCTCAGAAACCACACTCCTGGTTTTCGTGTGGAGAAAAGCAAATTTGAAGTTCGTGCTTTGGCTGCAAGATGTCTGATGGAAAGTGATGAGGTTGATGGTATGGTCGTCTCGAAGGAAGATGTGACGCCAAACGAAATGGACTCTGAACTAGGAGATCGGATTTCTCCTGGAACCCATACTGATAATGTTGAAAGCCACAGAAGAGTAAGTAGGCTTTTGTAGTAACATCCATGTCTTAGTAGTTTGCTGATTTTTTTATGTTGCTTAACCATTATTTCGTTTACAGGAACCTAAAAAACCAATATCTTGTGAAGAACCAGCATCAGATAACACACGCACCGAGGGGGGTACAGAAAGGATTTTGGAGGACAATCCACGTTGCAGCCAGCCACTGCGACCTGTTGCCACAGTGCTAGACTCCCCAGCTCAGTCAACCGGTCCAAAAATGTTTTCCACATTAGAGTTTAGTTTTCAAAACCTCAGGAAGAGGAGGTTAGAAAGGCTGTCGAGAATACAGTCCACAGGTTATGTATCGAAATGTATGAACACGCCACGGCCTAAAAGGTAAGATTTCTTTCATTCTTCTTTTGTGTGTTCTTTATGCAGTCAGAGAAATTGGATGCTTAAAAAAATGATAAATTACAGGTGCTTTGCCGCTGCAACATTAGAGTTATCTCAACCGGATGATGAAGAGCGAAAGGCAAGAGCTTTAGCTGCGGCTACTTCTGAGCTTGAAAGGCTTTTCCGAAAAGAGGATTTCAGGAGAATGCAGGTTACTATCTCATTAACTAGTCAGTATCTCAGCACTGAAAGATCGATTTATAGTGTTTTTCTATTCTGCTCTATCCTGGCTTCTGTGGAGAGAGATTTATATATGTGTCTGTGTGATAGGTACTCGGGCAATTCAATCTTGGATTCATCATTGCAAAACTAGATCGAGATCTGTTCATTGTGGATCAGGTGAGTCTTCGTATATGCATATGCTTTCACCCCCTTTACTTTTTTTCTCCTTCTAATTATTTAGTTTTTGGTTGAGCTGTGGAAAATAGAAGTTTCCATCGTTTCAGAGTTTGTTCCTCTGTGCCTGTTTTTTGAATTAAATGGTTGGTTTTTTAAATGGGCAGCATGCTGCCGACGAGAAATTCAACTTCGAACACCTAGCAAGGTCAACTGTCTTGAACCAGCAACCCTTACTCCAGTGAGTTGCTTTGTGATCTCAAACTAAGGTTCTTGATTCCATTTCACTGCTATCACTTTCACAAGGTTCCATTTTACTTAGAGATAGTTTAACAATCACTAGTATCTCTCTTCCCCTACTATCAATCGTGTTACCCGTACTTATTTACTTTCTACCAAAACCAGGCCTTTGACGTTGGAGCTCTCTGCAGAAGAAGAAGTTACAATCTTAATGCACATGGATGTTATCAGGTAAAGGATCACCGTTATTTACCATGTATCAATTTCTTATTCTTGACATTTTGGTTTAGAGATTTGATATGTATATATAACAACTTTCAAGGGAGAATGGCTTTCTTCTAGAGGAGAATCCAAGTGCTCCTCCTGGACGACATTTTAGACTGAGAGCGGTTCCCTACAGCAAGAAAATCACCTTCGGAGTCGAAGGTTCCTTTTTGTTTACCTTGCTTCTACTGCATCAAATAATGTTTTCGTTTTTCTTGCATGACATGTTCTTGATTACTCTAACGTATTGGGCAGATCTTAAAGACCTAATCTCAAGTCTTGGAGATAACCACGGGGAATGTTCAGTTATCAGTAGCTACAAAAGCAGCAAAACAGATTCGGTTTGTCCATCGAGAGTCCGTGCAATGCTAGCATCGAGAGCATGCAGATCGTCTGTGATGATCGGAGATCCACTCAGAAAAAACGAAATGCAGAAGGTAAACCAATATACAAATGAATGTCCTCTCCTTCTTCTTTTTAATAACTAATGTTAGAAATCAAAATCTCATACTAAATTCAACTTGAAGAGTAAGTTGTATGAACAAATCTTTCTGTGCAGATAGTAGAACACTTGGCAGATCTGGAATCTCCTTGGAACTGTCCGCACGGACGACCAACGATGCGTCATCTTGTCGACTTGACAACTTTACTCACATTACCTGATGACGACAATGGTGATGATGATGCAGCCATCTCACTCTCATGAACTCAAAAAAATAAATAATAAAGAGTTAAGTATTTAGAGACGTGAGAACCCCCTAACAATTAACACTCGGTTATGTTTTATGAATACAATTTGTAAATAAATTTTCTTGGTCACTAACGGGTTAATTTATTATGTACAATTACATAGGTTCTAAAAAATTCATAGATAGAACAAAACCACATTTGATAAACACTTCCGTCTAGTGAGTTAGTAACACAAATATTTTGATTTGGTTTCTAAATCAATGAGAACTCCCAATACCATATAAGCCCTGTTTTTATTCCCCCAAATCAAACAAAATGAATTTCATTTGGTTTAAATGGATGCTGCTTTGGTGGTCTTGGGATGATTAAGGGTTTGATTGAGAAGAATTGTGGTGGTAGATTTTAATTTTTGACTATAACTATAAAGAATTTTGGCTGTAAAATAATAGCTCTGATTTTAGAAAAAAAATAAATATCACATGTTTAGTTTTTGAAAATTTAAGTGTGAATTATTTGAAAAAATAGGAAAAGAAAGCTGTGAGAAAATTTAGACTTTTAACTTTCTCTAAAATCTTTATAGTTTTAAAAGTTTATTTGTCAAATCAGAGCTTCAATTTGTGAGTGTGGGTTTAATGATTACATTTACCTTTTTTTTTCCGAAGAAAAAAAAAATTAATCTTTTGAATGGTTTAAGTTTGGATCGATTTAACCGAATATTTAAATCCACCTAAACCCTAAATTTGAAAGTGTTCATCTCAACCGTTGAACCTGTAACAATCCCAGCCTTCCAAGCCATCAACGTTTGATTATTCATGACCCACCTAACGTTTTGTACACTAGCTCGTACAGGATAATCGCTTCGAGCACTATAACACAATCTATGTGGAGCAACAAAAGACAAGTTTTTTTTTTCTCTCGATCAAAACAAGTAATTAAAAAAAATCTGAACTTTGCGTCACCGTTTGGGTTTTCTTCTCTTCTCTAGGGTTCTTCTACAACGTTCCAGTAAACATGAGGTAGATAACATTTCCTTTTCATTAATCTTGCTTATTGGGATCTCTGATCAACTCTTCCCGTTGATGAATCGTGCTTCTCGAATTTCCTCGTGTGTTATTTTTGCTTTTCTTTTTGCTTTGTCCCTTAAATCTCTGTTTTTCCTCATTGGTTTGTCTTCGAGACTTCTTTTCTTTATAGTATCGGTGGATTTAGGGTTACACTTTTATTGGATTATTGGGGAATGCGGAAATCAAATTAGGGTTTTTAAATTCGGGTCTAGGGTTTATTGTGTTGGATCCGGAAGTTCTCTTTACCATTTTCGCCGTCAACTGTATATCAATATTGCTGTATCAATCTCCTCTCGTAAGCTTAAAACAGTTGCATTTAGGTTTTAGGGTTTATTTGCTGAAGTTGCAGAGATATTTGTACTAATGAAGTTTCAGTTTACGTTATAGAATCAAATGACTGTTAAATTACTTGTTTGGTGTCTTAATTGTGCATATATGTTTGGTGTTTCTCTTTTGTTATGTTTGCTATGCTCTTGGTCTCGAAAGTAATTGATTTTCATGTGTTTTATAGTCGCCATCCCGAAGTGAAGTGGGCCGAGACTACGGACAAGATCTTCCTCACTGTAGTATTAGCTGATTCTAAGGACGCAAAGGTTAATCTTAACCCGGAAGGAGTCTTTGACTTCTCTGCAAAAGCTGGTCCAGAAAACCACGTTTTTGAACTTAAACTCGAACTTCACGACAAAGTCAATGTAGAGGTGAGTTTCGTAGACTAACCTGGTCCCATTGTTTGGCTTCTTGTTGTTGCCTGTAAAGTTCTAAATCATGGACCTTTTTTCCCCATTTTAGGAAAGCAAAATTAACATCGGAGAAAGAAGCATATTCTGCATAATAGAGAAAGCGGAGCCGGAAAGGTGGAATAAGCTAATCCGTGGAGGGAAAGCGCCACACTATGTCAAGGTGGACTGGGACAAGTGGGTAGATGAGGACGACGAAGGCAACGCTGGTTAGCATTTATCTTAAAAGCTTATATTCTTGTGTACACTCGCTGCACTTTATATAAAAGGTTTTGGAGTTGTTAACCCGTGTGTGTGTGTGTGTGTATTTGTTTTGATTTAGGTGCTGGAGATATGGATATGGGAGGAATGGGAGGAATGGGTGGAATGGATTTCTCGGTTTGTTTCTAGCTTGTGAATGTTGTTTATCTCATAGATATGGATATCTCGGTTTGTTACCTGTATATATATGTCTAGCTTTGAGAAATGACATCATGGTCTATTCTTGCTTCTTGCAGAACTTTGGTGGAGCCGGTGGAATGGGTGGTATGGCTGGACTCGAAGGACTTGGCGGCATGGGTGGGCTCGGCGGTATGGCCGGACTTGAAGGACTTGGCGGCATGGGAGGCATGGGAGGCATGGGAGGTATGGGAGGCATGGGTGGAATGGAAGAGTTTGAAGACAGTGATGATGAAGGTAAAAGTTTAAAAGATTTTCCCTAGTTTATGTTTAGCCGCATCTTTGATGAACTGAGAGCATTTTGCTGAATTGAATGACTTTGTGTAATTGCAGAAGAGACTGCAAAATCAGGAGACAAGAAAGACGAAGTCGTTAAGGATGAAGCGAAACCAGTAGAACAAACAACATCTGTCAAGGGAGACAAGTGAAGACACTCTTCTAGAAATGAAGTAATATGATATCTTTTAGCTTTCGTGTTCATGAAACCCTTTATGACTTCTGTCTTTTTTAAATGGTGTCACTCTGTTTTACTTTTAAGTTTTAAGTATCTGTTTTCGGTTTAAGTACTTGCATTTGTGCTCCGGTGTTGTTTGTCTTTGCAATTTTTGGCATCGACATAGAGGTTGTGAGGAAACCTTTTTCTATGTCTATTGCTCTGGCCTCTAAGAGTTTCTTATAATTTTAGTTGAGCACAAGTTTTCCAAATTGATTAGTAATGAACGCAAAATACAAAACAGACATTTGTCTAATTAAAATTGAACGTAGAATATTCAATTTGAAAATGGAAAGATCGGTCTTAGCAGCCACTGATGGTAGATGAAGACTCTTTTGCAACTTTTTACCTTTCGCTCTTCAAAAGCGGGCTTATACAGGCCCACAAAATAGCCCGAAATATTAGTCATCAACAGACCTCTCGATTCACAAAAGATGACATATGGCCTTCTGTGAATATATCATATATGTATATGGTCAAATGTCGTTCAAACAAAATTATATGGTCTGTGAACAATTAATTAGAACATATTGGTATCAAAACTCAATACTTTTATTACAAAACATGTTTCACACAGTGAGGTCCAAAGGATTATACAAAAAGAAAAAGACTACTGCAATATCCTAAGATAATGTGTGCTCAATCATAAACTCAACCAAATCCATGTTCGTATGAAGTAAGAGAATGGGTAAAGATGAAAGTGAATATCAGTTTCATATGGAAACGAAACCCATTACAGTAATTTCTTCAACGTAATGCTCAAACACTAACCAGAAACAAAAACACAAATGATCGAGTTTCCTACAAACATGAAACAATTCAGCAGCAAGGTAAAGGTTCAGATTTTTAGAAAAGACTTTGAGAAGAAGAAGAATCAAAGACCTTTTTTTTTTCAATCTCTCAAGTATAGAGAGGTAAAGCTGTCCAAGCACCAGAGACATGTCCATTCTCACAGACATAAGCTCTCACAACTGGCTCACCATCGTCGTGAAACCCAAAAACTCTTCTCAAGCAAAACGACGAATGCAGATCCCAAGTCTCGTCGCACGAACAAAACGCGCATTTCAAACCCGAAACCTTACTCCGATTACCGTCGTTTATCGTTCTCCAAACACGAGACCTTTTGAATTCCTTGAAAACGCCTCTGAACAACATGTAGTTTCGCTTCTCTTCCACGTGGATGCATCCAGGCCAATTGCAGATGTAGAGACAATCACCGCGAAATCTGCTCGCGAGGAGCTTGTTGCCTTGTTCTCGGCTCAGATTCCAACCTCCTGAAGCTAAATGAGAACCTAGCGACCGGAAAATCTTCCGCCGTTTCCTCACCGGAAGATCGCGTCCAGGTCTGATCTCACTCGTCTCAATTTCTTCTTCTTTCTCGACGGAATCTTCGGGAGGAGCGGAAAGAGTATCGGTGTAGAGGTCGTCATAGAGAGACCAAAACGAAGTCGTTTCTAAAGTAGATCCGACTGGTTTCGTAACTTCGCCGTCGTTGCGAGCCGGATCCGTCGGTGTAGGTATCGGATCGAGTCTATTGAGGCTTTCATCGGGGCCGAGCTCACGTTCTAGACCGAAATCGGAGTTTTCGAGGAGAATTCCGGCGTGGAAGAGGCCAGGACAACAGACGGCGAGTTTGTAGAGAGAAGCCCAGCCGCCGGGAGGAGGAAGAGACGAATCCGCGGCGGCTGAAGATGAGGAAGAAGCGGAAGAGGCGGAGGGAGAAGTGAGGAGGTCAGAGATGACGGTTGGGATTGCGGAATAGCACTGCGTTTTACAGCAAACGTTCCGTACGATCGATGAGAATTTGGTGCAGACGCAAGCGAGACGAGCCCAGTTTCTTGGATCGTCTTGGAGCTTGAAGAAGATTTTGAAGACAACGTCTTCTGGTACCAGAGAGAAACCAGATTCCGCCATTGCTTCTCGCTCTCACTCTCTCTCTCTCAACCTCTGATTTTTTTATGTATGCCTGCACTTTCTTATCCAATTTTCTCTTCGCTTAGTTTTACGGATTAAATTTAATACCGTTATAAATTTTAAACCGAACCGGTCCCGAGTCAACCGGAATGATTTTACCCGTTTTTTTCACACATTCAAACAAGTCAATAATTCGCAACACTAAGCAAATAGAAACGAGATTTGTTTAGAGAATCTTAAACACATTGTAGCAGTGTATATATATGACAAAAAAATAAAGTTAAGATCTTCAAAGTTATCCAGAAATACAACTTGTTCTGGCTCTAGTCACGCGAACAACATAATACAGAAATGATCTTTAGGAGAAACTTCCAACAAAACCCAGCTTTTTTCACCTGATATCAAAGATTTTTCCTTACCTGTAAACAAACAAATAAATAGTTAGTAAGAGATTCAAACAACGAACCAAAATGTTCCAATCAAGTGAAAGAGAATGTTGCATTACCGAGATGGGCTCCTGCTTCTGCTTCTGCTCTTGCTCCTGCTACGCATAGGGCTCTTGGCTGGACTCAGCTTGCTAGGGCTCTTGCTTGCTTCCTTCTGAACCTGCAACACGCAAAAGATGATTAGTATAATTAGCTGAGTTATAGAGATCAAATATTCTTTTTATAATACAGATCTAGAATTTGGATCACTTACTGAAGGCAGAGGAGATCTTGACCTTGAACGAGATCTGCAAAAGTCCGAGAAACAAATCCAGTTTTAAAATTCCAATATGTTTCCGTGTATAATAGCTGTTTTCACCAAGAGCCTTGATGCCTCATTCCATGTCAGAGATGCAAAATGTTATGAAAAAAAAGCAACAAAAAAAAAAGACGAACTTTAGACGATTTCTAGCTGAACATAAACTAAGACACAGGCTTTTCTAAGATAAAACAGAGGACAGCGATAAAAGTCTAATTCTATCAAACCCTGTGTCCAGAGAACAGCATCGGTTCCATGAGAATCCAGAACGCTTGATGTATTGCAGGTAATGAAAATATCTTTTCCTAGCTCATCGATGGATCCATACTGATGACACTATATCAATGCGATCCAGTGTCTCTCCACTGTTACCCATCTAGCAGCAATGGATATTATCAGAAAACGAGGAGACAAGAAAGTTTCAAGTCCAAAGTTGCCCGAAGTTTCAACTGTACCTCTGAGACGAAACAGTTGTGTACAACCAACCAAGAAATCCATGATCCAGATATTAATTGCCAATTTATAGTTGATCGTATGTATATCCATATCTAGTAAACAAAACCAGTCTCAACAATAAAAGGCCAAACTTTCGGAAGGAAATAATAAGTACCCTTAACTAGAAGCAATAACCATTCTCAATAAACCACCCTCAAGCCATCCGAATGACTTTATTTTAATGAGATATCAACAGACTTCAAGTGAAGAGCTAAACCCTATGCTATGTTTAGATGTCATCCGGTGACTTTAGCATAAACATAAAAGGAGGAAATAAAACATACCCTCGCGGAGATGGTGACCTCGACTTAGAGCGGGGAGCGAGGAGATCTCGATGTAGATTTTGCAGGCGACCTACGCGAAGATTTAGCCTTTGGACTCTTGCTCCTGCTCCTGCTGCGACTGCGACTACGACTACGACTACGGCTAAGGCTCCGCCCACGGCTGCGAGAGCGGCTTCGGCTCCTAGAATAGGATCTTCCACGGCTAGGGCTTCTCGAGTCCTTCCTCGAATCATATTCCCTAACCTTTAATGAGATGAGGAAATGTTAAGTGCAAAAAACAAAAAAAACAAAATGGAGTTCTCAGAATATTTGGCTTAAGCATACCCGGACATATCCACGAGAAAATGCATTCCGAAACTCTGTGTCGTCGAGCTTTTTTACCTGTAAAAAATGAAAGTATAGTATAATCATGAGTAATCAAGGATGAACAAATTCTCGACCACACAAATAATCAAGGATAGATACAAGAAGAACATCTCACCGCATACTTCATGTCCTCGTAGCTGGTATAATCCACGATTCCAGTTGTGCCTGTACATAAATTGTCCAAATTATAGATATTTTAAGCAGGCTACAGACTACTAAAAAACAGGATTAGACAACTATCTCTATTCTCGGGTAAGATATGAGCACTTACCTCTACCATCACGGAACACTTGAGAGAAACAGACTTCTCCTCCTTTACGCATGTGATCCTACAGAAGAAGAAAAAAAAAGAAAATGATTCTGTCAAGATTCAGAAATCTTTGAAAATACAGGAACGACAATAACGAATTTGTCCACAATTGTGTAGTCACCTTGAGGTCTTGCCAGGAAGCAGATGAAGGCAACCCTGACACTACAACTGTATAGTAGAAAAGATTAATTTACAGATTTCTCCTAAAACTTTGAATACACTAGTCCTAGACATATCATATTTACCGCGGTACTCAGATCTTCTAGATGGTCCACGCCCACGACCACCACCGTCACCACCATCACGACCGCCACGGCCACCACCACTGTAACTACTACGAGCATCATTTGATGAACGCCTCCCACCATGAGCTAATTCCACCTGCAATGGCCAGCATATATCAAATATGTTTGGCAACCAGTAAAATAAAAATTAAAAATAACAAAGTTATTGTTCAAATTCTGAAACCTTATGATTAACAAACCCGTACCCGTAAACGATGCCCATCAAAGTCATATCCATCACGACCATGAATTGCATCTTCAGCATCTCGAGCATCATCAAACTAAAGAAAATATATCATATATCAGATTAAAAATATTTCACTATCGTGGTGTCAATATCTCACAAAAAGCGAGCCTTTATGTAAAATCAACAACCCGCCCACATAAAACATGCTATTGCATAATAAGCTGACCTCGACGAATGCATAGCCAGGAGGCCTTGGAGGAATCTTCAAATCAATTTGAATAACAGGTCCATACTGCAAAACAAAAAGAAGGGGAAGAAGAATTCTTATCGAGATTTACTTGAAACAATCACAATCCCACAACATATGCAAGAATATTACTGCATTCAAATTCTTTCACATGCTCATCTTGTAAACACATATTCTTCACACAACATAAAATTTCATCCTGATTTATTGATCTAAACCACAGAAAAAAGGGTAAACATATACGCATTGATCACAGAAAAACCCAATCACAAGTGCTTTTGCTATGTGAAAACCAATTAGAGAATTAGAAGGGTCATTTACCTTACTGAACAAATCTTCAACTTCTCTCTCGCGAATATCGCCGGGAAGGTTCCCGACGTAGATAGTTCTACTCGAACGGCTGCTCATTCTTTTTTTCCTTTAACAAAATCAAAACGCAATTCATAAACGTCAACGATCGATACGAATACGCGTTCACTCAAAAACTCGCTAAACCTAAGAAAAACGAGAAGAAAACCTAGAACTAACGAGATTTGATTAATCGTAAAAATCTGAATTAAATTCCAGTAATGATTCCGTTCACCTAAAAGAAAATTCCGATGGAACAGAAGAAGAAGAGAGGCGTAACTTTCACCTGAATGGAAAATTGAGATCTAAGATTGGGCGAAAAAGCTCTCCAAAGTCGAGAACAAGCAAACTAGGGTTTCGAATTGGCCGAGATGTTAATATCAGAGACCATCACGTGACTCACGTGACATTTTATTTATTTATTTTACAACCCGCGAAACTAAAAAAATACATTGCATTGCATCGCATAAAGTCTAATCGGTGTGATTACATAATAGATACATGAACTGTTTGGTAAATACCGTCTAGAGATCAAAACAAATACTACGAAAATATGGTTAAACATTCTCGGTTTTTACGCAATAGTAATTGATTTTTGAAAGGAAAAAAAAATTCACTTTTCATTAGTTCACATATTATAGACTGAAATGACCAATTGGAAGATTTCTTTCTTTTCCGGTGCTTAATCCATTATAGAAAGCAACTAACTACTGTTGACCAAAATAATATTAGCTTAACTCTTTTTTTTTTCTGTTAGCAATATTTTAAAAATCTATTTTAAACATGTATTGGAAAACAGATTTGCATTTCTATCTTTAAGATATACTGAACACTAATACATGTGATTATTAGAACATATGACAAATATTTAATTATTGAAAGTATATTATATAACCTTTATCGTTTATTTTTCTATAATAAGAAAATGATACACCATGTGATCGTAGATGTTTTTTTTTTTTTTAATAGACCAAAAACTGGAAGAATAAAAATATAGTCTGCCCAGTTACTTGTTGTTTGTGTAGAATATAGATGTTGTAAGGATATATTTGTAAATCATTAGTCTCTAAAACCCTTGTATAATCACTATAAATACCTGTAATCATTTAGTCTAATGAATTATTCAGTTCCCTAATCTATATGGTAGCAGAGCTGCGATCCCTAGAAACCTAAAATCTATATACTCTTCTTTTTCCCTTTCATTCCAATGGCGCTCTCTCCTCAAGAAACCAGCGACACAATCTCGGTTACCAGTACGGCTAACATTGTTAATGTCAATATGACCAATGTTACAAAGCTCACGACAACCAATTTCCTGATGTGGAGTCGTCAAGTTCATGCCCTCCTTGATGGATACGACTTGGCCGGGTATGTCGACGGATCTGTCGTTGCTCCGTCCACGACGATCACCACCAATGGCGTCGCATCCGTCAATCCTGACTACACGGTGTGGCGCCGTCAAGACAAACTCCTTTACAGTGCACTTCTTGGAGCTATTACAGTGACGATCCAGCCTCTCCTTGCCAAAACCTCGACTTCCGCTGAAATCTGGAACACATTGACATCGATCTATGCCAATACGAGCCGCGGCCACCAGCAACAACTCAAACACCAGATCCGTGAATGGACTAAAGGATCCAAATCGATACACGAGTATATCCAGGGCTTCACGACCCGCTTCGACCAACTCGCACTCCTTGGTAAACCCATGGACCTTGAAGATCAGATTGATCATATTCTCCGGGGGCTTCCGGAGGACTACAAGACCGTTGCTGACCAGATTGAGGCTCGCGATACCCCTCCTTCACTGATGGAGGTCCATGAAAAACTTATTAACCATGAGGTTAAACTGCAGACTGTGGTGAAGAACACCACCACTCTACCACTCTCCGCAAATGCAGCAACGGTGCAGCCGTCCAACTCCAACAACAACAACAGGCAGAACACCTACAAGGGAAAGAACAATCGCAATAATCAAACTTGGCAACAGCAACAACAATACCAGCCACGACAAGATCAATTCACTCCCCGTGGTTATCAAGGCCGATGCCAAATCTGTGGCGTCTATGGTCATAGTGCTCGCCGCTGCACTCAACTCCAACATGGAGGCACTTACACACCAACTCCTCGCCCATTTCAGAGCACTTCTTCTCAATGGCAACCGAGAGCGAATCTTGCCACAGCTTCTTCCCCAAATGCAAACTGGCTCCTCGACAGCGGTGCTACGCATCATCTGACTACAGATCTGAACAATTTGTCTCTCCACCAACTTTACAATGGAGGAGAAGAAGTGACCATCGCCGATGGTTCAGGCCTTCCGATCTCGCACACTGGTTCCACTTCCTTATCCACTTCAACTCGTCCTCTTAAATTAACCGATGTTCTTTATGTCCCCAACATACATAAAAACCTTATATCTGTTTACCGCCTATGCAATACTAACCAGGTTTCTGTGGAATTCTTCCCTGCTCATTTTCAGGTGAAGGATCTGAGAACGGGGGCCCGATTACTCCAAGGCAGAACTAACAAGGAGCTGTACGAGTGGCCACTATCCTCACCAAACGCCATCACACTCTTTGCCTCACCATCACCAAAAACCTCTATCTCATCCTGGCATTCCCGACTTGGCCATCCTTCTCCTCCTATTCTACATACCCTAGTTTCAAATTTTGCTTTACCGTTTTCTGATTCCTTGCAAAAACTATCTCCCTGTTCTCATTGTCTCATTAATAAAAGCCATAAATTACCATTTTATTCAAATACCATTTCCTCAACTCACCCTCTCCAATACATATACTCGGAT
>NW_006256756.1:1152485-1165602 GCF_000478725.1 Eutrema salsugineum | reverse complement strand
ACACATGGTTATACCCGTTAAAACAGAAGTCTCAAGTGAAGGAAACGTTTGTGGCCTTCAAAAATCTGGTGGAAAATCGCTTTGGAACTAAAATCAGGAATCTCTATTCCGACAATGGAGGTGAATTCTTGGCGTTAAGGTCTTTCCTCACTGATAACGGTATCTCGCATCTTACGTCTCCACCACATACTCCCGAACACAATGGGATCTCGGAGCGTAAACACAGACATGTAGTGGAGACCGGTTTAACTCTCCTCCATCAAGCATCAATGCCCAAGACCTACTGGCCTTATGCATTTGCGACGGCGGTCTACCTCATAAATCGCTTACCAACACCACTACTCAACAATATGTCCCCGTATGCGAAGCTGTTTGATCAGGCACCTAATTACTTCAAGCTTCGTGTATTTGGAAGTTTGTGCTTCCCTTGGCTCCGTCCCTATGCCAAACACAAATTGGAGGATCGCTCAACGCCATGTGTATTCATTGGCTACTCCTTAAGCCAGAGTGCTTATTTGTGCCTCGATATTGCGACTGGACGACTATATACATCCCGCCATGTCCAATTTGTGGAATCCCGGTTCCCGTTTTCCACTCTGCGACAACCTCAAATCCAGACATCCATCCCCGATGAACCACCTCTTACCCCACCTCACCATACCGTCCTTACAGTACCCAAGTCGCCACTCGTACAGCAGCTGCCAGCGCCTCTGAGCTCAGTCCTTCACTCGCCACAGCTTCCGTCACAGTCGCAAGCTGTGCCTCCTGCTGTGCCGAATCCGGTGAGTCGTGTTTCTACGGGAACCGATGATGATCCAACCACATCAATTGTGGGCCGAAATGAGTCTTCCACAGATCCCACCCCACCAAGCCCAACACGTCCACCCCAAATTGAATCTCAGCCCACCACAACGAATCCAAATCAAAATGGCCCAAATCCAACAATCCCACAAAATCCAGCTCCTCCTCCTACTATACCACCGCCGACAAACACTCACCCTATGCAAACTCGCCGGAAAAACAACATCGCCAAACCCAAATCCAAACTCACCCTCACTGCCATCACCACTAAACTATCTATTCCCACTACCGTGAACCAGGCTCTGCGAGATCCGAAATGGCGAGATGCGATGCATCAGGAGATGGATGCCCAGACTAGAAACCATACATTCGATTTGGTTCCTACACCACCGCATCACAATGTAATCGCCACAAAGTGGATATTCACGATAAAGTACTTACCTGATGGCTCTATTGACAGGTACAAAGCACGTTTGGTGGCAGTGGATTCAATCAACAATATGGCATTGATTATGCGGAGACTTTTAGCCCTGTAGTGAAGTCTGTCACAATCCGAACTGTGCTCCAGCTTGCGGTTAGTCAGAGTTGGGATATTCGCCAGTTAGATGTCAATAACGCCTTCTTGCAAGGTACGTTGACGGATGAGGTTTATGTCACGCAACCGCCGGGATTTATCGACCGCGATAAGCCACACCATGTTTGTCGATTGCGGAAAGCGCTGTACGGGCTCAAGCAGGCGCCACGAGCCTGGTATCAGGAATTACGCAACTATCTCACCAGCCTCGGCTTTATCAACTCTCTAGCTGATACGTCGGTCTTCATATACCTGTGCGACACTGATATCGTATACACGTTGGTTTATGTAGACGATATTGTGGTAACCGGCAACAAACGGCCTTTTATCGATGACTTCATTGGTATGTTATCTACACGTTTCTCTCTTAAAGATCCAGTTGATTTGACCTATTTCTTGGGCATCGAAGCCACTAGAACGTCGCAGGGATTACACCTAATGCAGCGAAAGTATATCATTGATCTTCTAACTAAGACAAAGATGATTGATGCCAAACCAGTATCCACACCTATGGCGCCTACTCCAAAACTCTCACTGAAACTTGGCACACCATTATCTGATGCAAGTGAATACAGAGCAGTTCTCGGCAGTCTTCAATACTTGCAATTGACGCGGCCAGACATTGCCTTTGCAGTGAACAAGCTCTCTCAGTTCATGCATAACCCAACCGATGTCCATTGGCAAGCGGTGAAGCGTCTTCTTCGGTACCTCGCTGGCACGCAATCACACGGTATCTATCTCCGAGCTAATTCCCCACTATCACTACATGCCTACTCGGATGCGGACTGGGCAGGTGATATAGATGACTTCGTCTCTACTAATGGGTACATTCTTTATATGGGCACTACGCCGATTGCCTGGTCCTCAAAGAAGCAGAAAGGTGTTGCCAGATCCTCAACTGAAGCCGAATACCGAGCAGTTGCTAACACAACATCGGAATTATTATGGGTCTGCTCCTTGCTGTCAGAACTTGGTATCACACTTACCTCGGCACCGGTGATCTACTGTGACAATGTAGGTGCCACACGTCTATCGGCTAATCCTGTCTTCCATTCTCGGATGAAACACTTGGCGTTAGATTACCACTTCATACGAGACAACATTCAGGCGGGTACACTGCGAGTGTCTCATGTCTCTACTAAGGATCAGTTAGCCGATTCTCTCACCAAACCTCTATCCAAACCAAGGTTTCAAGAGCTCAACTGCAAGATTGGAGTGACAGAACTCCCTCCATCTTGAGGGGGCGTGTAGAATATAGATGTTGTAAGGATATATTTGTAAATCATTAGTCTTTAAAATCCTTGTGTAATCACTATAAATACCTGTAATCATTTAGTCTAATGAATTATTCAGTTCCCTAATCTATAGTTTGCTCATAAACCCAAAAGAGCGACTCCAAATTCGGCATTCGATTTTCTTCAACAACTTGAGAACAGAAAAAACACCGATCCATTCCCAAAATCGGATTATCCAAAGGGTTTTGAAGGTTTTTTCACTCTGTGTGATCTGGAAAGTTGTCAGCTTTAGCAATGTCTCAGAAACATCTGGAATCGTCACGAAGCTCGATTGAATCTTGCACATTACAGCTCCTCTCATGGCGGCCATTTCACCGCTCCAAAACCCTAGACTCATCTGACCAGTCGCAGTCGCATAAACCTTACGGCTCCATTTCGACCAAGCGGCCTTGCTTCTCCGATCGCTCCACTTCCTTCTCCATCGAGGCTATGAGCCGTCTCTCTCTCGCCGACGACGACAACAACAACAATGGAGGCAAGTTATCAGCTTCGAATTACAACAGTAAGGGAAGTTTCCGGTTAGTAGCGAGAAAGCGGCGGCGTCGAAATTCGAGATCGGTGTCTGGTCGGAGTAGTGATCGGAGTGGGACTCGGAGATGCTGCTCGATCGGAGCTCATGGGACTTGCTCGGATTTTCCTTTCGCCGTCGGTACGGATTCGAGTGGAGAGCTGTTCAGCGAAGCGAATTGGGCTTCCGATGTGAGCGAGGCGAGGAGAGAGCGGCGGGATTCCGGCGGAGAGAAGGAAGCCTCCGGATTTGGATTCGCCGTTGGAATTGACCTAATGGGTAACGAATCTGGGTATGGGAGTGAGCCTGGGTATAGAGGAGATGCTGAGTTTGGTTATGGTGATGAATTCGACGACGAAGAAGAAGATGTGAAGCCATTGTTTTGGGGAGGTAAGTTGGACACTTTTAGCAATGGTGTTCGATTTTTAGATTCTTGTTCAAATGATATGAAGATTTGGGGATTGATGACCATTGCTTAGATATGTTAAAGGTCGAAGATTTAGATGATGTCTTTGATACCAAAAAAGATGGAAATTTTGGTGTTTTTTGCCACTTCTTCGGATCAATGACTCTGAATTTGCTCTGTTTCTCTATGATATTGCCTCTGGCATGTAGCTTAAATGGATGCTGCAAGACATAGGAAATGTCAGAAAGCTGTCAAATTTGGGTTATAGAATGATAAATGTAGTGGAACATCATTCTATTTTGAGCCAAACCACAAAGCTTGGAAAGTCCTTTATACTATATAAATAAGCTACATTGTGGAATCTGGTTGTCATGTTAGCAGCTCTTTAACTGAAATGTGTTTGTGTCTTCTTGGTTGCTTAGTGATTGTTATGGATTGTGGTGCAGATACAGGTTCAACAATGGAGATGTCTGGTGATACGAAATTCACAGAGAGTAAACATCAGTTCAGGTGCCGTCGCAGAAGACAACATGACTACAAAACTGTTGATTCCATGAGATAAAACACAAACAATTCCATTACTGTCCAATCAAAGCCAAGACGGACTTTCACCTAATGGGGGAAGCTTTCCTGGTCCAATCCAAATGCGATTAGCTCTCATGCTCGCTATTAATTCGCAGATATTCTTACCGAGTCTTTTACAGATACCAAGACAAGAGGTGTGTTGGAGAAACTTTCCAGGTTTGTATGTATTTTGCTAACACCTGAAAAATTAAGAGCTTCTCTAGCAAATTTTTGGAGAGTATGTACCGTTTTTTTACTTTAAAGTTCGATTTCTCAGAAGTAAAGTGCTTAATATTGTAGACTAAAGAACGCTAAAACCAAGTAATCACCAAAAACATATCTTTGAATTAACGATAACTAACTCCATTTGATCTCCAGTTACTATCATCCGTGACAGCGAAACGAGTAGGTCAAGCACCGAAGTCTTCTATTAATTTCCCACCATGGATTCTTAATCGAGTGTGACGACTTTTCCCTTGACGAGAAAAAAATACAACTTTTCTACACTCTCTTCAGACCATAAATTTTCTTGCATTCTCATAAACTCAAATATTTAAGCCAAAGCCAAAGCCAAAAAAAAAAAAATATACAGAGCGATGTTCGTGAAGCTCGTCAACGTCGTCTTCTATTTGAGCATGATCAATCAATTCCTACAATCGTCTTCCCAAATTCTCAACTTCACTTACAATGGATTCCATCGTCCACTGAGTGCCATATCCCTCCAAGGGATCGCCACCGTCACACCCACCGGTCTCTTAAAGCTAACCGACACAACCGTGCAACAAACCGGTCACGCCTTCTATACCCTACCAATCCGGTTCAAAGATTCTCCAAACGGCACTGTCTCGTCCTTCTCCACCACTTTTGTCTTCGCTGTGCACTCTCAGATCCCGATACTTAAAGGCCACGGCATGGCTTTTGTCGTCGCTCCGAACACAAGCCTCCCCTTCTCGAGTACCAGCCAATACCTCGGTCTCTTCAACATCACAAACAACGGTAATGACACAAATCATGTGTTCGCTGTCGAATTTGACACGATTATGAGTCCCGAGTTTAATGATACGGACGATAATCATGTCGGAATCGATATCAATAGCTTGACGTCAGTGAAAAGTTCGACGGCTGGTTACTGGGATGAAAACGATCAGTTTAAGAATCTGTCTTTGATCACTGGTAAGCCGATGCAGGTTTGGGTCGATTATGATGGCCTTACACGTCAAGTCGATGTAACGATGGCTCCATTCAGCGAGAATAAACCTAGAAACCCACTTCTTTCTGTTGTCAGAGATCTATCTTCGGTTCTATTGCAAGATATGTTCCTAGGTTTCTCGTCTGCGACTGGTTCTACTATGTCGGAACATTATGTTCTCGGGTGGAGTTTCCAGATGAAGGGGAATGCTCCGCCGTTGGCCTTATCGAAACTTCCGACACTTCCGAGGTTTGACTCGTTTGAGGCCAAGAGTACCAACCGCTTCTTATTTATTTTGACGGAGGTGATGGCAAAGTTGTTGATTCCGGTCTTGTTTATCTTCTCGCTCATCTTCCTCGTGCGCTTCATCGTGAAAAGGAGGAGAAAGTTCGCGGAAGAACTCGAAGATTGGGAAACAGAGTTCAAGAAGAACCGGTTGAAGTTCAAGGACTTGTACCGTGCCACCAAAGGGTTCAAGAAGAAGGACATTCTCGGATCAGGCGGGTTTGGGAGCGTTTACAGAGGTGTCATGCTCAAGACGAACAAGGAAATTGCTGTGAAAAGAGTCTCGAACGAATCCCGACAAGGGCTTAAAGAGTTTGTGTCTGAGATCATAAGTATTGGTCGGATGAGTCACCGAAACATAGTCCCTCTCTTGGGTTATTGCCGCAGGAGAGACGAGCTTCTTCTGGTGTACGACTACATGCCCAATGGAAGCTTAGACAAGTACTTGTACAACAGTCCGGAGTTAACCCTCGACTGGAAACAGAGGATCAGAGTCATTAAAGGCGTGGCCTCTGCCTTATTCTTCCTTCACGAAGACTGGGAACAAGTGGTGATTCACCGCGACATCAAAGCCAGCAACGTCTTGTTAGACGCGGAGCTCAACGGGAGACTCGGGGATTTCGGTTTAGCTAGGTTGTGTGGTCACGGGTCGGATCCTCAAACCACGCACGTCGCTGGAACATGGGGATACCTAGCTCCCGACCACATCAGAACAGGAAAGGCCACGACCGCTACTGATGTTTTTGCGTTTGGGGTGCTTCTACTAGAAGTTGCGTGCGGTAGACGTCCCATCGAGATTCAGAACACTGAGAGGGTCTTGCTCGTGGATTGGGTTTATGGGTTTTGGACCGAGGGAAACATCTTGGATGCTAAGGATCCGAATCTTGGGACAGAGTATGACCAAAGAGAGGTCGAAATGGTCTTGAAGCTAGGTTTGCTCTGCTCTCACTCCGAACCACATGCTAGACCAACGATGAGGCAAGTGCTACATTATCTAAGCGGAGATGCAGTGCTACCAGATTTTTCGCCGTTGGACTTGCGTGCGGGAGGGATGATGTTGGGAATCCACAACGGATTTAGTGAGTTAGGCACGTTTACCTGTGGATCTTCCATTGTTGATTCTATACTCTCCGGCGGGAGATGATAGTTGAATGTCATATCGTGTGTCTTACATTTCATGTGTAGAAAAATATTATTCCACACGACATCTGGGACCATGTCTGTATATTTAGGTGTGTATTTTGTTGACTCGAAATAATTGAAACTTTTGTGAACGTAGAAGACTGGTTAACAGTTTGCTCTTGCATTCAAAGTAAAGTGGTTGATAGCTGGTTGATGGGACACTTGAATTGGAATAGAGAAATTTCTAAAATGTACTGTTATCAGAGTTTTCTACATAACTCGAATAGTACATTTGAAAAATAACAGCACAAGAAAGGTAGATTCAAAACAGAACTAAAATGACACATCAGTGTGTGGTGGTCCCTTAAAAACCCATTCGGGCAACCCATTTAAGTCAAGCTGGAGAGAGCTAGTCTCCTTTCACACATATGATTTACTGTCCCATTTGGCCAAAGTATCTATCTACCGGTGATGGTGATGAGTCTATTTGCCATGATGATGACTTCTTTATCTCCAACCTCTAATGGTTTTTCCGCACGAACACTTGCACTCTTCTTCAGAAGACCCCTGAGACAAGCACAAGTATCAAGCATC
The DNA here is from genome assembly GCF_000478725.1 of Eutrema salsugineum. Classification (NCBI taxonomy): domain Eukaryota; kingdom Viridiplantae; phylum Streptophyta; class Magnoliopsida; order Brassicales; family Brassicaceae; genus Eutrema; species Eutrema salsugineum. The sequence goes on along the minus strand of NW_006256756.1, from coordinate 1,158,264 downwards.
TAAAGTCGTCTCCAATGATGCACACAATGCTACTACCCATTTGCAGTATTGTGATTGCTCTATTTTTTTTATTGAAAGTATATGAACCTTGAGCCAAAGAATAACCACTGCTGAAACAGCATTCACTGCCTCTACACACTTAGAACCGAAGAACCTTGTATGGCCCTTTTACAATCTATACCAAAGAATCTATATACAGAAAGAATGTTCGAGGTGTTAGCTCACAGAAGCCAACAAAAGAGCTTATAACTGTGTTTAAGAAAAGAGAAAATTAGTGAACAATGGACTGACAGATTTTCTTCAGCTCAATGTACAAAGATCAGAATTAGAAACCACTCCTGAAAATAGACACTAGAGTCTAGAGCTGACTAGATTTGTCTGTAATGCTTGATTTGAGAAAGAAAACACCGCGAAATCGACAACTCATTCGAGTATAGGGAGAAAGAGAGAGAAACACATAAAACTGCAGCAGCACTATCTAAATATCGATGGCAAAATTTCTTAGACCTAAAGTACTTCTCAACATGATCAACCAACAAGAGGCAAAACAAAACTGCTGGCTAGGGAAATACTATAATGCAAGGAATAAGACAGAAACAAAGCACGTGAGAGTTATAAGTTTACCAATCCCAATGACTAACTAGACTTTCATAGTCAGTCACCACCTCAGGTAGAAGCCGAGCATACATCTCACTCCACAGTTTCTTCTGATTCACAATGTGGGCAAACCTCATCGACTCCATCTGTTTTCTAGAGTACAATATCCTAAACTGCTTCCCATTGTTCTCATCATGATTATGATATTCAGAAAGTCTGGTTGATGCATCTCCCTTATGTTTTCCCCCATCAATTGGTTTCTCTCCAATCTTCTTGTGCTTTCTTGGTCTTTTAGGATGATCGTTACTTTTCTTGTACAAAGGAACAACACCAACAAACGCAGTATCATCAATTAACTCGATCTTCAAAGATCTCTTAACAAGAGCAGTGTTGTCCCCAAGAACATCTTTAGAACCATTCCCATTCTTTTCGAAGATTGACCCAACTTCAATTTTAGCCAAAAATATTTTCTTTTCTGCCTCCAAAAGTCTCTGAGCCTCGGATTCTTGTTCCTTCTCCTCAAAATCGAATCTTTCTTTCCCATCAGTATCATCAATCTTGTGCTCAACATCTCCAAATTCCTCGCCTTCTTTAGAGAACGGCTCAGAGAAAGATGTTTCCTTAACCCTATTGCGTTGACGAGATGCGTAACCAATTGCAGCATCCACAGTGATCATCTGGGTTTCTTTAAGAAGCAAATAAGTGGTTGCTTCGGAGGAAGAAGCAGAGTGATCAGTCATCTCAGAGTAGGCTTGCTTCGTCAGGCTAATCTCTACACCAGAGTCGCTCTCTTCTGCACCTTTATCCCCAGAAATGGAATCAGATATCGTTGAAAACTTTGACCGAAATCAGATTCCGTCGTCACGTGAGAGAGATAGAGGGAGAGACGATGAAGAAGAAGAAGCAGAAGAAGCAAATTCTTGTTATAAAAAAAACGGTTCGACTTAACCAGAAAACTCTCAAATCTCAACCCTTGAACCGGTTTTAGCCAAAACTGCAATCAGGAGAATGCAATAAAATTTTCTATCGTTACTAAACATTTATCACTAAAATATTGTTTGATTCAACAGATTTCCATTAAGAAACAAAATGAGAACAACAAGTAGAAGAAGAAGATTCTACATCTTGTACCAATTACATTACAGACAACCAACTTGTAAATTGGATAACTAAAATAACCTTCTCTCTACTACACTAGGATTAAACTTACCACTGAAAGAGAGGAGAATCATCATCATGTTGGAACACTGTAGTAACCAACATCATCATCTTGATACTCCATCAACATCATCACACTTGCAAATAGCACCAACGCAACAAATGATATCGCAAGAATGAGTTTGACATAGCTCATCTTCTTCTTCTTCTTCTTACCCATAATCATCTGTGTTTGAAGTGTTGTTTCTTCACCATATATGACAGTTGATGATGACATTGTTTCCGCCGCCACGGTTGGAAACTGCTTTCTGAGTTTAGTGTTTTGGCGAGATCGCATTGGACTTTGAAAGTCTGAATGATCCAAGTCCAGATCATCAGGATACTGAAGAGAGCTGATTAGCTTCCTTGGGGTGCTATAGATGTTGAAATCTTCAGCATTGATGCGTGAACAACACTGTCTCTGTTGCATTCAGAAAAAAAAAAGTCAGAAATGTTATATATAAACTAGCAATCATTAAAAACAGCAAAGATGATTTTGATGATGCTCCAAGTTTTTCACCTGTGGACTTGTAGGAGTGGTGTGTTGCAGCCGCCTGTTTCGACTCAAACTTCCCATTAGAAACCCTTCGAATTCATCGCTGCCATTATCTCCATCTTCACAACGATCATAAGGGACAAGAGGTGAATCAGACACAGTGGTGTCTCCAGAGAAAAGACCATCCTTTAAAGAGATATCAACTCCTCCTTTAGGTCTCCAAAGTTTGCGATTCACACTCCGCTGATCCAATTCAGAGTTACAAGAAGCACGAGAAATAGGTGAGGACTCAAGCGGAGAGTCATATCCGCTAAACGAGCCTCCAAGAGTCTGTGATTCTGGTGATAAAGAATCATCAGGAGAATGAGCATTAACAATGGAAGGACAGTTTCTTCGATTGAAATTCGAACCAGTAACTGAACGACAACCTTTCTCCATCTTTGACTCGAGCTCTCCTGCTATTCTTTTCGAAGTCATCATTGCTTCATAAGCAGCTCCTCTAACATAAGCCATTTGATCAGATTGGCACCTCTCCATTTCCTTGATTATCAAATCAACTTCAGAGTATATGCTTCTCGAGTCCAAGCACTTCATTAGGAAATTCAACATCTGGACTGCTGATAATCTTTTCTGCGAGTTTCCTTCTGAGAAGCCAAATCCAAGAATTCTCAGTCCAGTGTGTATCAGCAGCCTTGCATAGGCTTCAACAATCAAAGGGTTATGCTTAGCAAGTGACATAACCAGACCCATTTGAAGATGTGTTTGGTTCGAGTTTGAGTCCAACGCAACGACCACGTTTTGACAGACCCTGTTCACCATCTCATCCGAAGCAAAACGCCAGTTGTCACAATCCACAAGAGCCTTCAGACACAATGCAGAGCCAGAAGTGAGGCTCTCTTGAGAACCCAAGAGAGAATCCGAAAGAGGCTTACACAGAGAGTGGATGATGAATCGTTTCTTGTCTTCTGCGGTTGTCGGGTCAATCCCGTATCTCGCTATAGCCGGAATGACTTTGGAACACGCTTGTTGGAGAGGGAAAGAGCCAGCACTTGAAGCTAAAGTCTTGACAATGGTGGACATGATAATATCAATCTGGGGGACAATGTTTGGTCCGTGAACACGCGCAAGGATTTCATAGAGCGAAATCGTGTATTCACCAGACAAAGAGTTGGTTTCTTTAGTCTCGAAAACCTGTGCTAAGAAACTGGGAATAGCCTTTGAATCCAAGTCCTTGACATAAGATTTAAGAGCTTTCATTGCTGATTTACGGCTCTCTGTGTCTTTGTCAAGATTAGCCAGTTCTTGTCGCAAAATTGGGTTGAGATTCAAACCCATTACTCCAACTGCAAACACCACAAGACAAATTCACAGCAACCACTTAAGATTTCTTATGGAAAGTCATACACTTTAGCTACATTTTTTTCAAATCTCATCATTGCAGCCAGAATTAAAGACCATATACGAAAGAAATACAGAAATCAGCAAGTTCCAGAGAAATAGCGAAAGTACAGAACACAAGAACATTAAGATCTCTTCTTAAAGACCAAAACTTTAGCTACATTTTAAAAATTAATCCTTTGCAAATGATTCTTTAGTGATAAAGCCGTGAACTTTCCGCCGAAGATAAACTCGAGTCAAACCAGGATTAAAGACAAATATACGAGGAAACGAAGAAATAGACAGCTAATTCGAAATCAGACAATATTACAGGACACATAATCTCGGAGAAAGAAAAAACAGATCCATACCTGCTGCTTCAGGTGAGTTTGACGGTAAAAGCTCAAACCTTGTGGGGATTTTGGTGAAGTCAAAGCAAAAGATATGAATGAAGAAGCAAAGTGAAACTCTCAGAAATTTACAAAAGAAAAATCCCGCGGTCCAATAGATAACACATTTTTCAAAAATATTTGAGGAGTTTTTGGTCTGTTGTGGATTTAGGGTTTTTCTTTATTTTGTCTTTTTAAGGTCACTTTGATTCATTTGTATCTGTCCGTTTATTAAAATAATTATTATTTTCTCGCGTTCCGACAAGCAAAATAGATCGTAGATCCCTTGATGAAATTCAAATTTCTCTTCGAAATCTCAGCGCTCTTGGTTGCATTGGGTCCCATTCAGAAATGGACGAAACTACCCCTTTTCAGATCTAGCGATCTCTACATTTTCAAAATATTCTAGGTGAGACCATGTGAATATCCATGACCAATTAAGTGTTATTTCGGTGGTTTCTAGACACGCATTCGAATTTAAGATACAACTACATTGATGTTCCAAAGAAAAGCAAATAAAATATATACAAGTTTTGTAGATTAAATAAAAAGAGTATTGCCATCATCATATATATTATAAGCAAAGTAAAATTTTGAGTTAATGTTCTGTCATTCATTTTTAGGGTGGCTAATTACCTTTTACCCCTCTTTATATTTTTTAAAATAAAATTTAATAAAAAATTATTAAAAAACGTAAATTAATTTAAAAATTATTAAAAATCATAAATTAAATAAAATATTAAAAATCGTAAATTCATAAAAAATTGTTAAAAATCAAAATTTAATCAAAAAAATTTAAATTTAATAAAAAATATTAAAAATCGAAATTTAATCAAAAAATATTTAAAATAGAAAATATTAAAAATCGAAATTTAATCAAAAAATATTTAAAATAGAAAATAACGAAAATTTAAAAATTGGAATTTAATCAAAAAAACATTTAAAATCATATCATATATAATATGCGAAGTAAATTTTTCGCTATAAGGTCTCTCATTCAATCTAAGTAACTAATTCCCCTTTATTCGTTAATAAAATATTTTTTAAATATCCTAAATTAATTAATTTATTTTCGTAGTTTGTATAACAATTTTGCTGCCACTTTTAGTTACTTTGATAATATTAAGATAATTTCAACCGGATTATCTGTTGAGCAAGATTATCTAAAAAAAAATATACATGTGATGTGGGAAATCTTAGCTTAAGTTGAGAGCTATATATAAATATATTACTTTTTTAAATGTATCTTAAGCTCAGTTGTGGTTTGGTTTCTTTTATGACCATGATTCGCCAAGACTTCACCACCATTGTCGGATTCGAGTTTCCTGTTTTCTGTTCCAAAGCCATCTCCCTCCTGACCTCTCCAGCCCCCAAACCTTTCCTTCACTCGTGGCTTCTGTGTCTTCGCCTTTATTCTCCTGTATTTCGAGTTGTGTTCATCCAGTATCAGGCTAATACCGTTTTCTGTCAATCGCAAGAACAGGCTCCATCCTCTCATCCTCTCATTTGTATTGGCGAGGGTGAGTCGTGGAATTCGTATTCCAATACATCGGCTAACTCTGGCCAAATAAATAAGCCGATGTCTGCAGGGAGATTGTTCTATCAAGGAATCAAAAAAAGTAAAACCAAAATCTGAAACTTCGGTACGCAGAATAGGACGAGAAGGACCACAAATCCGGAAGTCCAGGGTGAGATAGACGAAAGAACCAGGAAGACATGGTCG
>NW_006256756.1:1077814-1152385 GCF_000478725.1 Eutrema salsugineum | reverse complement strand
TACAGTGAACAAGTAAGATAAAAAAAATAGTCGGATAGGTCGATGACAATGAACAAAAAAAATCAAATGACCAATTGGAGAAAAAAAAATGATAATCAGAAGAAGAAGTCATAAAAGAAAACCAGTAGATAGTAGAGGAAGTGAAAGAAAAAATAATAAAATGAAAGAAAACTAGAAGATGAAGAAGACAAATTTGAAAAAAGTAAATATGATGAAAAAACGAAGACAAATCAGATGAATAAGAAGTAAAAAAAATGAAGACAATAAAGAAGAACAATTTGAAAACAAATAACGATAAAAAAAAAAGAACTCAAAAATATAAGGAAAAAAACAAAAAAAAGGAAAATATAAACCATGAGAGGAGTAAAAAGGCAGATAAGACAAAAATCTTTAAAATATGATGAAGAATTTGGAGAGAGGAAGAATAATTGGAAGAAGAGGAATAAGAATCTGTTGAAGGAGAAAATAAATAAATTAGAAGACAAAGTAGAAGAAGAAGATAGGAAAGAGAAAAAATTGGATGAAAAACTTAAAAGATGAGGAATTGGAGAAAGTATAAGAATATGAAGATGAAGTAAAAGCCGAAAAACACCAGAAAAATAAGAAGACAATGACAATGAAAAATGAAAATAAAAAAGGAAGAAGAAATAGAATAATAAAACATTGAAGAATAAGAAAAAAGGGAATAAAACCTGAAAGAGAAGAAAATCAAAAGATGTATGAGAGGAAAAAGGAAAAGATGCGGAGAAGAAGAAGACGTGAAAAAAAAATCAGCAGAATAAAAAGTAAAAAAAAAAGACATAGAAAATAAAGAAGAAAAAAAAACAAAAAAACAAAAAAAAAAGAAAGAAGAAAATGATAGAGAAAAAAAAATTAAAAGATAAAAAGAGAACAAGATAAATAATTTATATTAATCTTATTTTAATTTATGTTTATTGATTTCATACACTTATTAGTATTGATTTTAAAGTTTTTAATGTTAGACAATGATTACTTTCATAGGTTAGTTTTATTTTAATTTTGTATGTATCAAATTCTTGATCTAATTATTTTTGATTTATGACATAAAATAAAATTTAATGAAAATTTTTGGCCCGCGCAAGTCGCGGGCTAAACACCTAGTTTTCATAAATTGTTCACAAATTCGATGATTAATTGGGTTTGAGTGGTAACTTTATTTAAATGCTTAAAAGGTGGTTAGAGCCAGCAGGATCATTTATAATCTCACCTCCCTTACGGTCATCTCTAATAGTATTTTTTTTATTTCTAACCACAAGATCAAATCTCACACTAAAAATAATATTTTATATTATTATATTATTTAATTTAAAATTTTCTTTATTTTTTAATAATTTTGATGAATTTTAATTATTTATAAAATAGATTAACTATAAATTCGATATAACATTTACATTCTTTCTATCTTTTTATTTTAATTCAGTAATTTTATGTTGAAATGTTTAATTGAATTTTATTATGTATATTTAATCTTAATCTATTTACATATTAATAACGATATTTTGTGCAATTCTAAATTACAAAATGGATCTTACACTCTTAAACCAACATATTACAAAATGGATCTTACACTATTAAACCAACATAATTTAGTTAATTAATAAACAATAATATAATTATATGAATAAATAAAAAAAAATATTTTAATGTTTGGTGATGTGAATATTGTTACGTCAAATTTGGTGCTCACAAAACATCAAAAAATGGTGTTAGATTTATTGCATCATTGGAAAATAATCAACTCCAAATTTGGTGTTTTGGTGCATGGTTGGAAATGGTCTTAACCACTTAATCTACATAATTTTTTTTTTTTTTTTTTTTTGTATAAAAGTCTACATAATCTTGGGGTCATTGTTCTAAAATCACAACTTCCTCTCAAGCTTAGCTAGCTTACAAAAATCCCAAGACAACGGAGAAGAGACTAGCATAAACTGTTTCAGTATACTAACTACCATTTAAAGGAAAAACATGACAAGTGACCCAAGATGTAGTTTTAGAGGCTAAGAGAGGTAAACATCAGCCTCATACAATAACATTACAATTCCATTAGTACCAAACATAAGCAAAAGCACTTAAAGCACTTTGTTTCACAAAGACTAGAGAGTCCTAGAGAAGACAAGGAACTACTTAACACCTAAAAAACCAACGCCACAATGTCAACATTGATAGATATTATTATGATCCATGCTATGAATCTGTAAGACAGGAAGCAGCTGAGGATACACATATCCTGGTTGAATAGAAAATCTAATCTGTTTTTCGAACCTACATGTACCCACACAACATCAAATATAAGATAAACAAAACGCTAGATTAGACCAATTAATGACTTACAAATTACAGGGTGAACTTTACTTCACGCATGCCATCTTAATATTTTATGGCAGAGATACTGATCAAGATGGGTATGCATCGATTTTATGGAAAAGAGCTTCAAAAGTAAGCATTCATCATATACTTAGCGATCTCTAGGATCAACACAATGCTCCATCATTGCCAAGTTTTCAATAGGATTAAGAGAAACAACGCTTTGATTTTTAATCACGACCAAGTCTTTTCAATAGCAAAAACTGTAAACCTCTGTTTCCGTCAGAAGTATAAGTTTAGCTGTCTTCTTTCATCATCCAAAAAGTCAACGATAATCATCATCACTAATGCAAAGTCTCTGTGTTCCGCCTCAACACTTTCCGGCCACCACGCTCAGTCGCCGTCGGTTTCCGACGTCCGTCACTCGTTCGGCGAGAGCAGAGCTCAGAGAAGATAATGACCCTTTGATTCAATCAGCTATTCATTCAGCATCTCTTCGTCTGCGAGAAACCAATCGAACAGGCAATCTCTCTCTCTCCCTCCCTCTCATCTCTTTTTCTATTCAAAGAATTCATTTTTCAATATCTGTAAGATTCAATATCTGGAATACCTGATTATTGTCTCTTTTACTCATTTCGTCGAACACATAGCAAGCGCCTTATTGTTTGAACAAATGGTTTTCTTGAAGAAATTTTGACAAAAAGCTTTCTGATTTCTGCACACAGAGCCTCTATTCATCGACCCATATGCGGCTTGCTTCTTACCTCCTTACACGAACAAGGAATTGAACCTCAATGAACAACGACAACAATATTGTCTTGCAACAAAGTTCATAGATGACAAATTGTTACATATAGCTAAACGCATTGATGGACTAAAGCAGGTTACTTTACTTACTTAATACAGTCTATCCAATAAATTCTCTTTAGACTTATATAGTGGGAAGTTAGTTAAACTGTTTTTGCGCAAGTAATATCACATCTTTGCAGGTTGTCTTGTTCACAGATGGCATGGACACTCGACCTTATAGGCTTAATTGGCCAACTTCGACTATGATCTTTGATGTATCACCGGAAAAGGTGTTCGAAATAGCATCTGACAAGCTTAAAGGTTTGTGCTTTCATTTGCTTTAATAGGTCCATTTTTGTTATCACTACAAGACCTCTTTTAAATGCTTCATAGTTATGTTTGGAATTGTTATACGTTTCCATGTCCAGATGTGGGAGCTAGGATTCCGAAAAGTTGCATATTCTTTCACATTCCTGTGGAATCCGGAAACTTAGAGCAATGTTTACGCTCTAAAGGGTTTAGCGGGAATCGGCCAAGTATATGGGCAATGCAGGTATATATATGTGTGTGTATCATCATCTTTCCACTACTCATGAATGTTTTATGTTTACATGATTCTTCCTATTCGTAACAGGGCTTACCTCTTGAGTCACAATCGAGTTTCGAAGCGATGCTATCAGCGATTAGTAGCTTAGCCATGAATGAATGCTATCTCATAGGAGAATTGCCTACAAATATCACACTCCAGGTCTCTTACCTCTCTTTGGACTCTTACCTCTCTTTGGACTCTTACCTTAAGTATCCATCTTTCAATATTTTAATAATCTTTTACTGTTCGAGTGCAGTCGGATTTGACTAAGTGGATGGAGAAGCTGTTCATGAGCAACGGTTTCAAGGTGAAGATAGTTAGCTATGAAGAGATCGCTGTGAGTTTAGGCGTTGTATTACATTCACAAGTAAACCATGACAGGATTCTGTTTCTCGCGCAACAGCTCAGGTTTTCAGATGATCAGGTAATAATAATTGTCTTTTAATTAAGATACAACTCAGTTAGGTATTTCATAACTTGGTCATTTCCTGCAATTAACAAAAATCTCACAGATGGAAAATTGGAGACGAGAGTTTGAGAGGGTTGAAGAAGATGGAGATGAACAAGGATTTGAAGAGCTCTGAAATAAACAGAAATGTCTTTTTTTGTTTATGAATAAAACAGGCTACACAGCAAAACTGTTCCCATGGGAATGGTGTCTAAATAAGTTTCAGAATGCAAAAATCTTTGAGCCAAGCTTTTGGTCTTTCATCTAGACTTGGCTTTGCTTTGACCTTTTGTTAGTTTTACTACCCCTTTTGGATTTTTGGTTCTGATGGCGTCGAGGGTGCTCATCATCTACATTCTCGTTTGGATTCACTTCCTCGAACTTGACCGGTTTAATTATAATCCCACTTTTCTTCACAACCTGCATCGAAAGGTTAATCACCACAATGTTTAAAAAAAAAAGAGGGTACTAATGAGAGTTTAACAAAGTAATGGAAAGCAACCTCAGGCCGGTTTAGATCTCCAATAACAGTCGCGGGATTAAACTCTGGTCCAATAGGCATACGCATACTATGTTCGAAAACTTCCTTTGATGTATAAGGGAAAGGTAGAGTCTTTGTATGAAGTTTCTCGGCCTGTCAAAAACAGGTAACGTGAGCTTGAGATCGGATGGTTATGAACAGAGGGATTGGGCTATTAATCGAGTGAGACACTGACCTTTTTATCGATTTTTTCTGATATGATAACATGTTTGAAACGAGCATCTTTCCTGGTTTTGAGAGCTTGCTCTCTCTTTTTCTTGGCAACTTCGTGTTCTCTAACCATATATGAAGGTAAACCTCTCTTCTTCTGGACATTGGTCCACTGTCCCCAACCAGCAACTAGAACCGGTTTTTCAGGTTCAGGAACCTCCTGATTTAGAACCTCTTGCTTCTCCTTCTCGAACTCATCTACGACGTCCTCACCAGCAAACGCACGGTTTATAAGCTCTGCTTGAGAAGGAATTTCATAGGTTTCCTTTGAAGCAGATGTCAAAATCCCATCCACCATTTGCTCTGCATCACTCTCTGAATCATCACTTTCTTCATTTCTCGATCGCTTTGATGGTTTTAAAGAGAAATAGACACAGTGAGGAAAGAAAAGACCAGCTGAAAGCTGAAACTGCAAGGACAAGAAAAGGAAAAACAGTATAGTTCCGATGGGATTTGAAGAAAAGAAACCTTTTTATCTTGGCCCTGCGAAATAGGTACATGGGTCTTTAAAGCCTTTTTGGAATCTGCGTTTTTGCAGCCTGGAATCTGCATAATAACATACAAATAACGAGTCAATAAAATACATTACAAAAAGAGACGAACTCTGATTAATTTCATTTCATAGCAAACCTTCTTCCAGGAGCCTGATGCATATAAGGCAACATCAAATGTCGTCTTAGATGCTGGACTTCCAACAACATCATCCAACTTCTGCAGAAAATCAAACAAAAGAAGTTGTAATCAGAGATTTTAAAGGGAGAGAAGAAAGAACCATTACGATAAACCAAACAGGAAAAACAAGGTACCTCGGTCTCCATAATGGTTCCAGTGTTTCTAGCTGGTGAATCATTATCTTTTACAGCCTCTAAGTCATCAGCTTCTATGCCAACCATATCGTTGTCACTATCACTGTTATCGTAAAAGTTGTCCGAATCCTTTTTAGACTCTTTTAGAGGTTCGACTTTAGCGGTTGCACCAAATACTCTTCTACCACCAACATTAGCAGACTTTTTAGGGTTTTCTGCTCCACCAGAGTTCTCCCACTCTTCCTCAAATTCAAGTTTAGCTTCATCATTTTTCTTTTTCATAGCACGAGCCTAACCAAAACAACAAAATTAAGACAACACATGAATGAACGAAAACCAAGATAAAATAATCAGAAATGTCTTGAGAAAGCAAAATCAAGAATTACCATGAACGGTAATGACAGAAGACCAGAATTGGGCACTTCATCATCTTCCAGAATTTTCAGTGTCTTTTCCTTTGCTTTTGCAATCAATCTAGAATTTTCAGTATCCTGATCTGAACCGTCATACAACTCTTCTTCAGAGTCGCTCTCATCACTACTGCTTCCATCTTTTGTGGAGTTCATCTTTCTGGTCAAAGTAGCATTTATCTGAAGTTGTTCAGCTATAGCTTCCTTAGTTCCTTCGTATTTCGAATTCAATCCACGGCTTATCATGCGCTTTGCCCATTTTCCTGTGTTTTTGTGCTTCTGCGTCATACGTTCCTGCATAAACGTAACATTTGAACAAATAAGACAATTTATTACTCTTTTGATAGTGTCTTGATGAAAAATTGTGAATATGAAAATTTAGACTCACTTCGACTCGTTGAGCCTCCTGCTTCATAGCCTCTTCTTTAGCCATTTCTGGGTCCATTAATGCTCCCACTGCCGATTTCTTAAGGTCTTTGTTTTTAAGACGACGATATGTTCTAGACTTAATCTTCTTGATTCGTTTACTTTTTAGCTCATGACGGAAGAGAAAGCTCCTCATTTTAGCAATGTGGTCACGGAACTTGATGTGGTCTTCCATGGAAACCTGCCACATAAGAATTTAATCCAAACAGTTACATCAGAAATTCATATTAACTATGATTAATGCAGCGACAAGACAGATCAATCGATAAGTCAAATAAGCTGCCTGCAGAGAATGAACTTAGATCACAGAACTCGCCTCGTTCAATTCAAGAAGCCTAGCCCCATCTTCATTGTGGGCCTCCAAAACCTCCTTATCATTGAGTACAGAAGCCATTTTCTTCTCAAATTCAGTCCTGGGTCGAAATTCTGATGCTATTGCACCAACTGTAGAGTATCCAAGATCGACTTCTTGGTTGAAGTAAACAGTCGGTGCCTCCCTGTTCCTCTTTACCAGATGCAACCACTTACTAAACTTCTTCTCAACTATTCCTTTTACTGCTTTCCGTTCCAGTCTCTCTCGTTCTGGCTTCGGCAAAGGAGCATGGACAACAGATTTAGTATCGTTCTTCATCCGGGACACCCTCTTCTTTAGTTGTTGATACCCAGCTTTTCCTTCAAGAGGCTTCAAAAGGTCTTCAACTGTGATGAGGTTTTTACCCTCCAGAACATCACGGGGAGGATTGAATTCAGACTCTGGATATGGTTCAGTGAAGAGTACAGGTTTTCTCTTACTCTCACCTGAAAGGAGAAAAAAAAAAGAGGGAGAGAGAGCATAGGGTTAGATTATATATAGAGCTTACAAACGCAAAGAAGTAGCAGATATAAGCAAAAAAATTGAGAAGAAAGACTCAATTTTTACCTTCAAAGACTGCACTTGGCATTCCAGTGACGGCTTGCAACATCCGTGTGTGTCTAACATCATCGCCTTCCGCATTTTCATCCTTGTCACTGTTCCCACCATCATCATCATCATCATCTGACTCAACGTTTTCATCCTACACAGAGATGTTTACCGGTAAGGCATATACAAATTGCTAAGAACCAGATCGAAAGTAGTAGTAATCTCATTACCAATCAATCAATTAACAACTTTATATTGTATGAAACCTTGATCTCAATCGCGAATACAAGAGACGATCTAAACAAAGTCCAGAACTTGTCAATAGACAAGTCTCCTTTTAAAATAACTATCAGCCTAAATTATTAGGAGTCTCCAAAACAACATTACTTGTCGACTATAAAACCCTAACAGCCAATTTCCCTTGGAACAGATTTGAAAAACAAAAATCATCAGATCCTCGTAATAGTTAGAAAAAAAAAACCTCGTAATCCTCGGGAAGCTCGAATTCGTAGTTATCGACGCGGTCGTAGCGGTTGTTTTTCCTGGATTCCTCTTCAGGGACACCTTCTTCGTACTCATACAAATCGCCGCCGCTTCCATCATCGGAATCCATCATATCGATTTCTTCTTCGTCAGAGTTCAAGGGACGTTGCTCATTGGCAATAGTCCTCAGTATAGAGTTGGGCAAGTGAGGCCCTTTCCTCTTCATCGACTTAGCTAGGGTTTTGGAACTAGATTTCCTCTTCTTCAATCCTCCTCCCATGGCTGCCTCTGTTTCTCAACGACTCGAGATGGTAACACACTTTCGTAGGGTTTCTCACCCCGTTAAATACACTTTAAAAAGAAGCAGGGAGTTTTTTTTGTTACCATCCAAAAATATAATGAGTAAATTGAAAAGAAAAAGAGACATTTAGTCATGTTTGTAAATAACTAAATATTAACATTCTCTAATGAATTTTGCAGGAATTAAACTTTAAAATAATGTTATTATTATTAGGGAAATTTGGTGTGATAGCTAAAAGACAAGATGTATTTGTATGCATGGGAACTAATTTTCAAAGGGTGTGGAAAGTAATTACATACTTAATAATAATAATAAAAACTTGTAACAATAAGGTATTGTATGTGCATTTTTCAAAAACTTTTTTGTCCAAAAATCTTCCGTAAAATTCATGGTTTGTTTCATTCTCTCAAAATTAAAAATTCATGATATATACTAAGAAAAGATTGTAAAATTTGTTGATTGATTTGTGTTAATTATTTGATTAATTTTTATTACTATAGATTCTCTTTCTGATTTCCTAAAAAAAATTTCAATCAAGAGAGTGTGCATGTTTAAAACATATTTGAAAGATGGTTTAATTCTGAAATTCTTAGTTGCAAATCACAAAACATATTTTTTATTATAACCAGATTGTTTTAATTTAGTAGATATATATAATCAATTATACGAAGTTATAATTAGGGATAACCTGATGGAGTTAAATTTAAAATTAAAGCCCTTTTATTTTCTAGTTCAACCAATGTTTTTTTTTTTCTGCAGCCAAAAAAATGTCTAACCCTAATTCCACTTCTTCCGTCGAACCCATGTCCCAATCTCACGACGAACCCATGTCCTCCGAGTCTAGCACACGTGTCTTCTGGGACTTGGTGGATTACCCATTCCCTAGTAGTCTCGGTCCTGTTTCGATTTATCAGAATATGAAAACGATTCTTGAGAGCAAAGGTTGTCTTGGTGACTTGTCAATCATGGCTTATGTGGATGAGAAAAACTTGAGGGATGAATGGCTCGATGATGATGCCTATATGAAAGCCGGAATCACCATCGTTATTCCCAAACAAGAAGATGATGATGATTTGAGAGTTCATAGTATGTTAGTGGACATTGTTTTGTGGGCAATGGAAAATCCTGCGACCTATTTCGAGCCATTAAATTTGATGGTAATCTCAAAAAACATCAAACAAAACACGGATTTCCTCAAAGCCCTCGAAGCTTTGGAAGATAGATATTACAATGTTCTCTTAGCACTGCCTGCTCAACATCATCTCTCATCATCAAGAAAGCTACAACTTAATACTGTAGTTAGCTTCGATTGTCTTTCGAGAAGCTTGTTGTTAGATCATGGATTAAGTCTTGTCGACCAAAGCATAACTCTACAGCATAAGCCAAAGAGCAGAACGGAGACTGTTGGTTTTTCTTGTGGACTAGCTTCTTTGTACCGCCAATACTGTGATGGTAAGATCTTTCTCTTCCCTGATATTGCTTCTCTGTTTATATTTTTTGAAATGATTCACAGCCATTGGTTGATTGATATGTTAGGGTTTAAGGGTTTAGGGTTTAAATTGTGTTCATGAATTAATTGTTTATACGTTGTCTTCTTGTGTAGAGTGGTCTCAGTCTCAAACAGTCATCTTCTGGGATGTCCAGGGTTGCCCATTTGATTTTTCGACTCTCGGCTCAGTTCTCATCAGCAAGGGTTATAGTGATGAAGTGTTAATAAGGCCATACGTTGATATGGATTACGGGAATGCTGATGTAAATAACGGTGGTTATTGGTGTAAGCCTAGAGTCGTAACCAAAGTGGGTAAATATCCAAAAGTTACGAGGATGTTATTGGACATTGTTTTCTGGGCAATGAACAACGATGATGTACCACAAAATCTGATGATTCTAATCTCAGAACACTTATCAAAAGACACCAAGTGCGAATGTGTTATCCAAGCCTTGGAACGCAGAGGTTTCAATGTTATCTTTAGAACCTGTGCTGAGATAGATGCATCTACCATTGTCAGCTTTGACCAGCTCTGTAAAGAAAAGCTTACCAACCAAAGCGTAAAGTCACTAGGTCGCAGTGTAGTGAGTGAACGTCTTGCATCGGAACCGGTACTCGTCTTCTGGCTGGTAGATGATTGCCCATCCAAACCTAGTGAGATTTGGTATAATGTCAGATCAACTCTTAGTGCCAAGGGTTATGGTGGTGGTGTTGAGTCAATGACTGCTTATGGTAGTAAGAGCAAGTTTTCGGTGGCACGTGACAATCATAAGGCTGGAGTGATTTTCAAAACTTTGGAGGATGAATCTGAAAAGATTACTTTCTTGGCAGTGGACCTGATTGAATCGGCTGAGTTACTTCATTGGCGACCAGCAAATTTCCTGGTAATCTCTAAACCCTTCAAAGACACCATGTTGGACCGTGCTCTTGGAATTTTGCAAGACAGAGGTTTCAATGTTCTCTTTGAACTGCCTGATTATATGTTCACATTTGGAAGCTCACTATGGTCTGCAAAAAGCCTATTAGATTGAAGTTGCAGTGACCACTAAAGTAGCTCTTGCTTATGCCTACAGTGTGGGACAACATTGTGTTACGTACCAGTTTCGCTTTTCTTATTCTTTTTTTTTTTTCTTTTTCTGTTGTTATGTCAAAAACCAGTATGAATAACATGTATTGACATTTCATTTTCCTTTTTGTTTGACTGTAAACTCGAAAAAAAAAAAGCATTGATCTGAAGTTGTTCAGATATAGCTTCCCGAATTCCATCGTATTTAACATTCAATCCTCGTTTTAGCACGAGCTTTGCCCATTTTCCTCTGTTTTTGTGCTTTAACGTCATACGTTTCCTGCATTGGCACGTAACATATGCACAATTTTTTTTTTTTCCTAAAAAAAGACAATCTTCTTAAGTTTTTTCGACAATTTTCTTAAATTGTGAAGAGGAAATTTTCTGGACCCACCTGGACTCGTCTAGCCTCCTGCTTCAGGTCTTCACTGTTAAATTCAAGAAACCTAGCGACATCTTCACTGTGCCTCATAATTGAGTACAAAAGACATATAATTCTCAAATTCTGATGCTATTGCACCAATCTGTAGAGTATCCAACATCGACATATTAGTTAAAGTAAACAGTAATTTGTGCCTCATCCCTGTTCCTCTTTACCAAATGCAACAACTCATTTAAGATTTATTGTTACTTTATTTCGTTTTGGTTTCTTTCTCCACGTACTCTTGCGTTTTCTTTAGTGACATAGTGAGAGAGAGTATAAAGTAAACAAAAAAAAACGTCATTCTCTTTTAACCTAATAAATAAGTCCCCAAATTCAGATGAGCGGGAGTATGTTTAGCCGCACAATAAAAAGCTTTCTTAAGCTCACTTGTGGGTAAATCACTGGGTCAAATCCCAAGCCGAATACAAATACTAGTCCAATACTTATAAGCATCAAAAGGTACTCTACAGAAGTTTTTAGTACTTGTAGTTGAATTTGACTTGGATCACATATCGCATCTTGATTTGTTCCGTATTGTAGACAATATATTCATTGTACAATAACGTCCCCTGCAAACCAAAAATAAAAATCAAAATCAATTTGACATCTTTCAGAGATTTTGATTTTTTGTGAATCTGTTGAAACGAAACTAAGCAAAAAAACCTTGGAGCTCGAATGATCCACTGGTTTGCCAAGTGGAACAACAACACCGTCCTCTAGTGTCTGAGCCTCTGATAGGTTTGGTGCTGTTTTCCCCACACCTTTTGTGCTGCAATAATATCATCAGTCACAAATCAAGTTTTTATATACACTAGAAAACCCGTCAATAAACCATATAATTCATCGCTATTGGATTTGCCATAAAGAACTTGTGTGAAAATATGAATGAGATTATCTGTGTACCTTAGCTTCCCCGGGGGCAACTTATCCGCGTTATAATCCGAATATAGAAGCTCATTCATGTCTCCCAAAGCAACCTAGAGAAGAGTTGATCATTAGGAAAACATTAAAAAAAAAAGAGCCAAATTATGTTGAACTGAGCAAGAGAGAAAAAGATCGTATACCTCGCAGAGGAGCAGAACACCGTCATTAGAACCACTGTTAGCGTAGCAGTAGTTCGCACTCTTGGAGAACATGTCAGCGAAGTAAACACCTTTTCCGAACATGTAACCTGTTACAGGCGCTTCAGGAGGTGCTATTCGAAGACCTGTTTAGTGTCAAATACTAGTTTACTTCACTATGCAATTGAAAATTTCCCAAGGGGAGAAGAAAAAAAGAAACACAGAGAGAAAAAAAAATTTAGAAAAACCTGTTACCTTGAGATAAAATACCGGCCCAGTTAGTGAGACGTGACCCATGCCATAGTAGCATCCTGTTCTTCGAACTTGAGAACTGCCAATAAAAGTTAAAAGTCTCACAGTGACCAAATGAGAAATCAGAATAATTGTTTACATACAAGCTTGCAATAGTTAGCATAACATACCTGTTGGAATCGATCAGCTTCAACAGCTCTCGAAGCTTTAAATAGTTGAGCAATCTCAACTGTGTATCCCGAATGCGTCTTTGCATGAGTGTTCTCCATGTAGTTGGCAACCTGATTTTGGTACAAGGAGAAGACAGCAAAAGGTATAAAAATGAGACATGTTTTGAGGTACTCGAGTATCAAAAACGTTCGTTCGAAGTTCACAAGACAGAAATGTATACCATAGAGAACTCCTCTGAATCAGCGCCTACTGGCGTCAATCCACAATTAAGTTGTTGGTAGTGATAATATAAAGGATCATCCTACAGCCGTTGCAAAGAAATGATGTCATGCCATTAGAGAACTATACGACGATGTGATTTGATGCTTTAAAACCACATAGACTGACTGACTTACCTGCAATCTCGGGTCAATGGACAATAACTTTGTCGCGAGTTCGATTTCACCTAATGCTTCAACCTTCAATTAAATAGTAATGTATTAAAAACCCACCTTAAACTAATACTTTTCTGAAGCACCCAACCAATACTTTTCTGAAGGCCAAAACTAGTCAAGTAGGAAACAGAGAAAAGAATTACCATTTCTATTTTCTGTTTCAACTTTTGAGGAGTGTCTATGACAAACTGACCTGTTACAGCTCGGAATCCGGAAGTTAGTGAATATTTAGTTATAATATCATTCTTTATCTTAAATCTCAGCACAGATGTACACATGAACTTACTCATTTTCTGAAAACCAAAATCATGGGGTATCACAGTATAGAACTCTCTGCATCAATAATGATATAATTAGACTAGCTCAAATCCAATTTCTTTGTGGTATATATTCCACAAAAGGCGACACTTTGTCTAGAAAATGACCAGATACATACCCACTCAGTTCCTCAAGCCTCGCTCTGTCATACCGGTCCATCACCTCCGATATTCTCTTCAACACTTCATAACCCTAGAGGAGATTCAAGAGGAGCTATCATCTGATATCACAACAAAACAAAATGAGAGTAATCAAACCATTTACTATTCTTACCTTTGATATTGTGGACTTGCTTAGCTTGCCAAGTGGCAATTTGTTAGCGTTATATCCTTCAAGTTCAAATTTAGAAAATGTATGAGAGGCAGTATGACGATCAGCTAGAAGTAAAGAAACCAGGCAAATGACAAACAATTGGATACCACAAAAGGTAAAAAAAGAGACTAACCTATTTCCATCATTTGATGTGCCATCATGCTTACATTGCATATAAGAGAGATGAACTTAGCAACCCGGGGATCTAGCTTTGATGTCTCAGGTTTAACTTCTGATGGTGTGGGAATATCATTGACCTGAGAAATTTTTTGTGAACATCGAGAAAGTGCAACTGAATAAATCTTGCTAAAAGAATTGATCTTTAAAAATGCAAATAAACGAAAAAAAGTATCTTCGATTAGGAAACAAAAGAGGAATATGCATACAAATATCTCATTCCAACAGATACCTTCGAGCATGCCACATTACAAATAGTTAGGAAGAGAATATAGAGAGTTAGAGACATTAGTCAGGATACTGAAACACTTACAACTGAATCATTTTCATCTTTGTCATAGTCCATTTCAAGCCATGTATAGGACTTGGGATGAGGGATAAAGTCCTGTCTGTCAGACCAATCATTCTTTGTCTTCTCGCAGAATTTATTGGTAAATAATTGTATTGCACGATCCCAAGAGTCAAAAGGCCCATCTAATTTACTCTGTCCTTTCACACCAACTCTTCCCCATCTGAAGTAGACCATATATGTTTTCTGGTTATCGGACTCTGCGTATAGATCACACAGATTCATGATAATGGATTTTGTGAACCAAAAAGAATCAAAAGAGATATCAAAAGCAACCGAGGAAATGGAGGAAACTAATCATAAACTGTCCAGGACTGACCTAGCACTTGTAGGACAAAGAACTTGTTATTATTATCCCTGACATTTGTCTGATTTAACATAGCATCATAAACATCATCACCCTACAACATTCAACAGAGAATCTCAGTTTCTAACCACATTCATATACAAAACAAGATGTAAACTCGGATTAGGTACCCTTTGAAGAACATGGTACTGGCTCTTTATCTGATCAGGAATCCATTGATCCAATACCGCTGCTCCCTTCTTCGTCGCGGTTACTATTTTCTCTTCTTTCTTTTCTTCTTTAAAGCCATTGTTGTCATCTTCATCTCCATTTTTCCCTGAAAACACGATACATACACAATGGCAATAAATAAAAACAGAATTTCATAGTACCATGAAGATTAATTTCAACCAAAATTTTTCATTATCCCAAAGAATGAATCAACCCATTACCGGATTTGATTGGGGCATTAGAATCGTTGTTTGCGTCATTGCAGAGCCTCTCGAGAAGTTCCTTTTTGGTTCCCGTTGGAACTAAGCCTCTCTTACTAGCTTCCTCGCGCAACTCCTTCACATTCATCCCACGAAACTCTTCGATTGCAATCAATTTGTTCGAATCATCATTACCATCCGAAGGATCGTGGTTTCTTTTCCTCTTGCTCTTCGATTCTTCAATCTTATTGTCTTCTGCGATAGCCTCTTCAAGCCTCTCCACCTGCAAATCCCGTCGAAACACCAAAGTCAATTCCAGATAAGAAGATTTCAATGCAAAATGGATTCAGCGGAATAGAGAGAGAGAGTAGAAGAATAAGAAGAAATACCAGAACGGCTTTGAGTCCGGTGGTATCAAGTCCACGCTCGGTGAGCTTTGCACGGAGTTCGTCGACTTTAAGCTTGTTCGCCATTTTCGTACTTCTTCTACGCCGGAGAATAGTTCGTCGGGAAGGGAATGGGACGGAGGAGAGAAGGCTGATTCTATGGTTTACTTCGGAAGAGAGTTCGCGCGAGCATTTGAAGTCCTCTCCTTCATCAATGTCTTCCCTTGAAAGCTTTAGGGCTTTTTCATCTTCCTTTTTCGAAATTCAAAATTGTTTCTTAAAAATTGAATTCGATGATTATTGGCTTTGCGGATTTTGCCCATATAACTTTTTAAAGCTCGAAAAGACCCCCGAATAATACTTTTAAATCCACACCTGACCTTTGTAAAGGATTTTATTTCATCCAGTTTTCCTTTCCTACCATAAATCGATGACAAACAAATAAAAAATCATGATGTTCAAAAATTAAATAAAAAAAATCATGAAAGAGATACTTACTTTTTGAAAAGAGTTGAATTTAGAGAATTTATGTACATAGGTTTAAAATCTTTTTTTTAGAAAAATAAAATAAAATATAGTGTTGACAATTTTTTTTCAATTTGGTGTTATTTCTTATTTTTGAAGTAAGTTTACAAAAGCCAGTTGATTCTGGGTTGACATGTGTTATTATGACTAGTTTAAAACAAAGAAAAAAATAAAAGACAAGGAGAAAACATTTTTAAAGTATCACTTTCCCAAAGACGTGCCTACAAATCACCGTAAACGGTTTAAGTACTGTGTTGACTATTGAGAATCGATCACAATTCTTTATATTTTAACAGATTAAAAAACAAAATACACTAATTATTTCCGACAATAAATCAAAGTTTGTGTATGTCCGAAAAAATTTCAAGAGAATATCCAAGTTATATTTTTCATTCTCCTAAATAAATTTCTAATGTATTACATTATTATTATATGGGTTATACCATAGACTAATAGAAATCAGTTAGACGTATAAAAACAAAAAACAAAGTCAAAAATATTATAAACAAATAGACTTTTAGTAACCGGCCCATTAACCATCAGGTTAATATCTCATGGTCCATTAGGGTTTCTGATGCATTAGTTATGTAATGTATATATACACTGTTTATGAAAATAATAAGATCTGAGTTTTTCCCTTAATACGTTATCAGCACGAAACTCTAATCAACTGAGTTTTTTCCTTTGTCCCTCCAACATCCGATCTCTCCGATCTTCTCCTTTTCTCTCTCGTTAATCAACAAGGTTAGTAACCTCATAATTCACACGCATCATAAGCGAGCATCTCGTATTTTACATATACATATATATGCAAACCTGTTTGAGAGAATATTATAAATACGGATCGGTTTTATAATATTATTTTCATGTTCACATGATCAATCGCCGCTTGCTAAAAACTAATGCATCCTTATATGCTATATTATTTTATTATTCATGCTTGTGTTTTGTGTACGTTTAATAAGTCACGACTGCTTTGCTCAATTGTTATATTATTTATGAATTTGTGGTCATGTTTAATTGTTAAGGTAAAATTGTATATATCTTGTTGTTTTCGTAAATCACCCAACATGTTTTAAAGGAATAGAAATATATGCACAACTATATTTTGTTCTAAATATGAATTTTGCAAAGAATATCTTTAGATCTATTCAAGGTTTGCTCACAAATCTGTTTACACTTTATGTTGTTGTTAAAACAAATTATTGTTAAATTATATATTGATGTCTTGCACTGTTTATATGGACGTCTTGAATAGTAATTACTTTTACAGAATTGTTTTTGATATATCACATGCTAATTAATCGACGAATCTATACTAGTTTTTAGTAAACAGCTTGCTATAGGTAGTCGTAGATCCTAGTGCATGAAACCATGTCTGTCTTTTTCTTGTGAACCATACACGTCAATTTCAGTATATTATATGAATCCTGCATCAAAATTTTGAGGCCAAATTTTGCATGACCAGCACATGACTTATAATTTTGTACTCTTCTAGATAAATCATACGCTTTCTTACTTTCATGGTCATATTTATGGATTCATTGATTAAGTTAATTGTTTGGGTGAGAACTTAGTTATACGGCATGATAGGAATAAATTAATATATGGTGTTTGTTCTTTTACGAACTTAAGTATTATTTTATTAGTTTACGAACCCTAGCAAATCTGTTTAGTTTAATCCCTTAACCGATTAATAATCCTAATAACCGGTTTCCAAAATTAAATCTAATTTAACCGGTTTTGTTGTTTAATCGATCAATCCGATCGGTTTAAGCTTAATCGGTTAATTTCAAATTAGTTTCCAAAATCAATCTCTAGATTGCCTAAATCCTAAACCCTAAACCCTAAACCCTTAATAAAAAAAAAAAAAACCAATGTTTATCTATTAGAGCTAAATTTGGAAACCCTAGTAAACCGGCTAGGTTATAAACCCTAAGGTTCGATTTTAGAGTTCCCTTATATATCAAGTTTCCTAAAATAGCAAGTTTCCTTAAATGGAAAGTTTTCCCAAGAATACCTTAAATCCCTTATTCCAATGATCATAGTCTCATACTATTGATTATTTAACATAAATTATTATATGTTTCAGATGTCAAACATTCAGAAGGTCGAATATGAGGCACTCACTGTCTCCGGAGATAACTACCTCAAATGGGCCCTTGACACCAAGATCTACCTGAACTCAAAAAGTCTGGGTGAATGCATCAAAGATCCCAACACCGCGACTCAAACAGAACGGTACTCGGCGATATTTATTATCCGCCATCACCTCGCTGAGTCTCTCAAGCAACAATACCTCACTCTTGAGGATCCACTCGAACTTTGGGTGGCACTGAAAAAGCGATATGACCATCAGAAAACGGTCATACTGCCCCAAGCCAAGTTCGACTGGAAGAACCTACGGTTCGAAGATTTCAAATCCGTCGAAGAATTCAATTCCGAACTCTTTCGGATAGTTGCACTCATAAAACTATGTGGCGAGGAGGTCACTGATAAGGATATGCTAGAGAAAACATTCTCTACTTTTGGCACTCCCAATGTTGTTCTCCAACAACAATACCGTGCCATGAATCATAGCACCTATGAGGATTTGATATCTTGTTTACTGCTTGCTGAGAAGAACAATCAGCTTCTGTTGAGGAACAGTGCCATGCGGCCTCCAGGATCAGCCCCATTGCCAGAAGGAACTAGAAAAGAGTCCAACTTCGTCCAACGTAACAGATCCTCAGATCGTGGACGTGGACGTGGAAATGGACATGGACTGCGCGGCAGAGGACGCGGTAGACCGAACCAAGATAACCGACCTAACCTCAGTTTTGGTCGGGGTAAGGGTCGTGGTATCAACAAACCGACCCAAAGAGGCAGTTCATCTAGACCAACTCCTTGCTCAAGATGCGGAATGACTAATCATTGGGTCAAGAACTGCCGTACTCCCAAATATCTTGCTGAGCTCTACCAGAAGTATGGGAAAGATAATCATGAGGCTAACCTGGTTCATCAAGTCAATGAAGATGACTCAAAGGATGATAAGATTGATGGCATGGATTATGAGCTCTCCGACCTCCTTGATTGATCTCAAAAATCTGAATTTGTTTTTCATTACTCCTTAAACTTTTATCTTTTGTTTTTGGGATTTATTGTCTTTACTTTGGATTTTTAAGACCTTTTGCTTTTACATTTTAATTTATGGAGTAATGTTTTATTTACATCTCATTTTTGCATGTTATTGAATTATAATTCTTGTTTAATGAAGATATGCAAGACAATATGGATATCATTGTGGATAGTGGATCGAGCCACACCATTCTAAAAGACAAGAATTACTTCATAAATTTAGTAATCAAAACCGCAAACATTAGCACTATAGCGGGTAGTTCGAGCCTAATAGAGGACCATGGCCAAGCTAATGTGTTGTTATCAAATGGCACATATCTAGACATCTCTGATGCCTTATACTCACCCAGTTCTAAGAGAAACCTATTGAGTTTCAAAGACATAAGATTGAATGGTTTCCATATCGAAACTCAGGATGAAGGGAACAAAGAGTTTTTAATTATCACTAAAATGATAAATGGCAATAAACAAGTTCTTGAAACTATACCCGCCGTATCTACTGGCATTTACCATGCTAAAGTCAGTATGATTGAGGCTAATGCTGCTATCAAAGCATGGTTTTTAGATTACACTATTTGGCATGATCGCCTGGGTCATCCCGGTGCGAACATGATGCGTAAATTAGTCCAGAATTCTAAAGGGCACAGCCTTAAACCAAATGGTATTTTCCCTCAGCACCTCAAGTGCACAGCTTGCTCACAAGGGAAACTGATTACCCGACCTTCACCAGTCAAAGTGTCTAAAGAGACCTTGAACTTTCTGGAAAGAATCCAAGGAGACATATGTGGACCAATTCACCCACCTTGTGGGACATTCAGATATTTCATGGTCCTCATTGACGCATCGACCCGCTGGTCGCATGTATGTCTGCTCTCTTCTAGGAACCAGGCTTTTGCTAGGTTATTGGCCCAAATCATCAGATTACGAGCCCATTTTCCAGACTTCCCATTAAAGACTATACATCTTGATAATGCTGGTGAATTCACTTCCCAAGCGTTTAATGAATATTGTATGTCCATAGGGGTAAGTGTTGAACATCCCGTTCCACATGTCCATACACAAAATGGATTAGCTGAATCCTTCATTAAACGAATTCAATGGGTTGCTAGACCATTACTCATGAGGTCACAACTCCCGGTCTCAGCTTGGGGACACGCAGTCTTACATGCCGCTGAACTAATACGCATACGACCATCTAG
The DNA here is from genome assembly GCF_000478725.1 of Eutrema salsugineum. Lineage (NCBI taxonomy): Eukaryota > Viridiplantae > Streptophyta > Magnoliopsida > Brassicales > Brassicaceae > Eutrema > Eutrema salsugineum. The sequence goes on along the minus strand of NW_006256756.1, from coordinate 1,132,159 downwards.
TGAGCACAAATATTCACCATCCCAATTGCTAACGGGTCATGAGCCAGACGTCTCCCATATTAAAACATTTGGGTGTTCAGTCTATGTACCCATTGCACCACCACAGAGGACTAAAATGGGACCTCAAAGGAGGATGGGAATAAATGTTGGTTTTGATTCTCCCACCATCATAAAATATCTCGAGCCAACTACAGGAGATCTGTTTAAAGCCAGATATGCAGATTGCCGATTTGATGAATCGGTATATCCTAGATTAGGTGGTGAGACAGACAAGCTGGTAAAAGAACTTTCATGGAATCAAACATCCACACAATGGCAAGATCCTCGGACTCTAGAATGTGATTCAGAGGTCCAAAGAATTATACATTTACAAAAGCTAGCTAATCAATTGCCAGATTCCTTTGCTGACCCGAACAAAGTTACCAAATCGTACATACCAGCTTGTAATGCACCAGTACGAATAGATGTCCCCTCAGGGAAAAGTCAAGTTGCTACAGAGTCTGACGCACGTAAGAAACGTGGCAGACCACCAGGTTCCAAAGATAAGAATCCCCGGATATCAAAGAAAGGTGCAATGATTGAAACCGGGATTCAAGAGAACACGGATACAGCCTCAGCTGATACTTACCCTATCAAACCATCTCAAGAGGTTTGGGACGCCAAAACTCAAGGTTCTGAAGGGATTGATAATAATGAGATCTCAATCAATTATATCATATTCGGTTCTCTATGGAACAGAAAAGATGTCGACATCAATGAAACTTTTGCATACAAAGTAGCACTTGAGATTTCGCACACGCAAGAGGATCTAGAACCCACGTCTATAATTGAGTGCACTCGTAGATCATATTGGCTGAAATGGAAAGAAGCCATAAACGTGGAGTTGAATAGTTTAAAGAAACGGAATGTGTTTGGTCCGATCTTAAGGACACCATTCGATGTTAAACCAGTGGGAAACAAATGGGTCTTTGTGCGTAAAAGAAATGAATTCGGCGAAGTCGTTAGATACAAGGCACGCCTTGTAGCACAAGGATTCTCACAGAGACCCGGAATCGATTATGAGGAGACTTATTCTCCAGTGGTGGATGCAACTACATTTCGATTCCTCATAAGTCTAGCCATAAGAGAAAACTTAGATTTACGGTTAATGGATGTTGTAACCGCATATCTTTATGGACCACTGGACAGTGAAATCTATATGAGATTACCAGATGGTATTGAGCTCAAAGATAAGCATGCATCTCGTGATAAACACTGCATTAGGCTGAACAAATCCTTATATGGACTGAAACAAAGCGGACGTATGTGGTATAACCGGTTAAGCGAATATCTCATCAGAGAAGGCTACGAAAACGATCCGATCAGTCCATGCATCTTCATCAGAAAATATCAAAACAAAGGATTTGTAATCATAGCAGTATACGTGGATGACTTGAACATCCTCGGAACATCTGGTGAAATCGCCCAAACAGTTGAATGCTTAAAAGCAGAGTTTGAAATGAAAGACCTAGGCAAAACTAAATTCTGTTTGGGATTACAACTTGAGTACGTCAATGACGGAATCCTTGTGCATCAATTGGCATACATTGAAAAGGTACACAAGAGATTCAATATGGACTAGGCCCACCCATTGACCAGCCCAATGGTTGTGAGGAGCCTTGGATTGGATAGTGATCCATTCGGTCCAAAGAAGGACGATGAAGAAATCCTCGGTCCTGAAATGCCATACCTCAGTGCTATAGGAGCATTAATGTACTTGGCTAGTCACACTAGACCAGACATCTGCTTTGCCGTGAGCCTCTTAGCTCGCTTTAATTCGTGTCCAACTCAAAGGCACTGGAACGGTATTAAGCACATCCTTAGATACCTTCAAGGTACTAAGGACTTGGGATTATTTTATTCTAACCATAACAAGGATGGTCTAGTTGGTTTTGCTGATGCAGGATATTTGTCAGATCCGCACTGTGCCCGGTCTCAAACCGGTTATGTTTTCACGCATGGAGGAACAGCCATATCTTGGAGATCCATGAAGCAGAGTATTGCCGCTACCTCATCCAACCATGCGGAAATCTTGGCCATTCACGAAGCTAGTAGAGAGTGTGTTTGGTTGCGGTCCATGACTCAGCATATCCGATCAGATTGTGGTATGGACGAAGATAAGGAGCCTACGGTGATGTATGAAGACAATGCAGCTTGTATCGCTGAACTCAAGGACGGCTACATCAAAGGTGACCGGACGAAGCATATTCTGCCCAAATTCTTCTTCACTCATGAGCTACAGAAGGATGGTCAGGTCAAGGTTCAGCAAGTCCGATCAAGCGAAAATTCAGCCGATCTATTCACTAAATCATTACCGACTTCTACACTCCGGAAGCTCATTCATCAGATAGGAATGCGTAGACTTAGAGATCTACAATGATGCCTAAACCAGGGGGAGTAATGCGTGTTGTACTCTTTTTCCTTCACCATGGTTTTTCCCACTGGGTTTTCCTGGTAAGGTTTTAATGAGGCAACGTTCCCCAGCGCATTATAGAGATCCCGGTTTTGTGACAGGTACGGTTACCTTGTCCAAGGGGGAGTGTTATAAACAAATGGACTTCTAGTAACCGGCTCATTAACCATCAGGTTAATGTCTCATGGCCCATTAGGGTTTCTGATGCATTAGTTATGTAATGTATATATACACTGCTTATGAAAATAATAAGATCTGAGTTTTTCCCTTAATAAAAAATGTTTATTTGCGTTGCGTGTAATACATTAATTCCGACGATTAAAACACTAATTGCTTACAGAGTCCTGGATTGTAAGCTAATAATTTTTATTGGAAGAAAATGTGCTTAAGCTCTTGGCTAGAATATACATTATGTTTTAGGGAATCAGTACCATGTTTGAAGATCAAATTCACATGTCTCCTCGATAGATTTTACACAGTAAACTTAACATACATACCATATTTTTCTTTAACAAAAAAAGAAAATAGCATGTAATTAGCGGAAGCAAAATCAAGGGCCTATGGATGTCCACGAAGACATAAATGTCTTAAGGCTCATTATGAAAAGCCTTGAATTATTTTGTTTTCACTATTTTTGGCCCATTTATTGATAATTTTGTACATTTATTCATGACAGTTATTCTAGTCCACTGCTAAAACGGCCTACTAAACCTGATGTTAAGACGGGCCATATTGATCAAACACCTCACCTCATATTTCATTTCGAAGATGCAGAGGTTGGGTTTCAAGCAAGGGGAGGAAAGTTGGAAACTGTGTGGGAGGTAGAATAGTAATCTGAGTTCATTCTTTTATGTTCCTAAGTTGTATTCTATAGTGCCTAAGTGGATAATCGATTGTAAGACTAAATTTTGGTTAATGAAAAGCAGATATTGAGCCCAAAAAAAAAACGTGATGTGAAAAGTTATATTTATGGCGCGAAGCAAAATAAAGAAGTATAAGAAATCAAGGACCAAATCGTTTTGTATCTCGAACTTTTTGCTTATTTAGAAAAACAAACAACAAAAAAAACGTTAGTAAAATTAGATGGTTTCAAATTATTAGTTTTTACAATTAGATTAGATGGCAAATGTAGGCTTGTAATAAAACGTTTATTTGATGATAAGCACTATAAAAAAAAATTAATATTCGTTTAATCAAATTTTAGACGACAGCTAATTATCAGGTGAGCCATGTAAAAGAAGAGAGAGCGATTTTGGCCAACAACAACCAAAAAAGGAGAGAACATGCAAAAGCTAAGAAACATCACAAATGCTAAGTGGTGTTGATGGAGAGAACCAAAGACATGTTCACAGTCCATATAATACCAACTGCCTAACATTACAGCCTGTCCTCATCCCCAGACTCTACTTTATCTTTTGCTCGTTTAGATTCATTCAATTCCTTAAGATAGTACACATTTGGCGTTAAAACACAATAGTTTTTCTAGAAAACAAATTATAGCAATAATTAAGCAGTAAAAATAGACACAAAAATCAGTTGAAACCTTAGAGCTAAGTGATGATTCAGCAGAATAATCATAAATTGTTATATTCGATAAATGAAATGTTGTTTTTATTGGTTTATATATTTGTAGCATATGCATTATATATATATATATATATTGGTGTTTTTAAGTAGAAGAACACAAAATTTAATTGATATTCTGAATGATAAAAACATTACCATAGCATCAAATGGTTTAGTATGATCATATTCAAACAAATCTTATTTAGTCAACTAATTTATAATGATGTCCAAAAGTTAGAGCGATTCAATTATTATTGCGACTTAATTAGTTACTATAACCGATTTTAATAGCAAAACCTTTTTGTGACAAAGTAATTGCAAAAATATTGATATTCTGCATATCGATTATAAAAAGTACGATCATCTAAGTTACGTATAATTCTTATTTTAAATCTGTATGTAAAGATAGTAAAAAAAAAAAAAAACTATCATCGAGAAAGCCAACAAAAGATTATTCTATTAAAAAAAAAAAGAACGAAGAAACAATTTGCTTCGTATATGAAGCTGGGGGCGAAACCACGCAGCAAAGAACCCCTTCACGTTGCAAGTGGTCGTCCACAACCAATAAAAAGAAACTCCACCGCCTCAAAATAGTTTACGATAATATTATACCATATTTTCGACACAAGAAATTATATCATATGATTCGTATATTATTAGCATCTTATATTGTTCATGAAAAAGAAAAATATTGAAATTCTTTCGTTGTCAAAAGAAAGGAGTATATTGTTATTCTTTTTTCTTTTTCGTCTGAATTTTATATTGTTATTCTAAACCATGAAAGTAGTATTCAATAACACAAGTAGAAACTTCAACCAATGGCATCTTGACATTGCCAAAACACTTACATATATCTAGCGTTACTTGGCCTACTTTACACACGTCTACATGTAGATTAGCCTCAATCATTAAGCCCTTCGAATAATATTCTATATTTCTAAGCTACATAAAAGAAAATCATTTTTGTTACCGTTTTCATTGAGATTTAACGATTCTCACAATTAAGAATTATAAATCAGATTGTTGAAAAAATATGTAAATTTAATCAGACTATTGTATTAGTAAATACTAGATGATAGCTCAATTTAAAAATTAAATGGGAAAATTTTAAAGTTTTTTGCTCTAAGCTAAACAGGTATTGTTCCATCCGTTTCCATAAATATTTTTATTTTTTATGAAAAAAATAAATATAAATCAGTGCTTCAATTTCCAATCTATCTATACCATTTCTAATCAATAGAATGCTATTTTAGTTAGATTGTATATTTCCTACACTAAAAAAAGCTTTTTAAAATGTATGAAACTCTTAAATTGTTTTAAAGAATCTCAATATAAAAATAGTTTTTTTTTTGGGCATCCCACATTGGTTTAACATCCTTTTAGTTATATACTAATATCACACATTTAAAACTGAATCAAAACTATTTTTATAAAACATAATAAAGGCTAATTTTGACTTAATGAAAGAAACAAAAAAAAAGGCAAAGCTAATTATGAGTCAACGGCCACAAATTGACGAAGTCGTTTTTGGGGGAGTGAAAAGACAATTTCGAAGTTGCTTCTCTCCTTTCCTCCTCCTCCTCCTCTTCTATATAAACCTTCCTCTCTCGTCTCTCTCATTTCACATCCCTCAAGCCAATTTCGAAAAGTTTGAGAGAGAGAGAACACAGACGACACCAAGTTTCTTTCAATCTCGTTGCCGCAGATATTAACATTTGCAATTCTCGGATAAATCTCTCCTTCTGCGGCGGCGAAAAAAAGAAGAAAGAAAAACTCCCAACGAACAAAAAAAAAAGTTTGAACCTTTTCATTGTCTGTTCTATCCCTCTCTCTCTCTCTTCAAGAAACCAAAAATGGCTCGTTCTCTCTCTGACGTTAAGCTCGTATCTGCTTTCGTCTCTCGAGAACTCTCCAATGCAATCTTCCGGTAATATCGCTATGCTCTGACTTTTCTCGTTTATGCTCTGTTTTTTTTCCTCGTTACGCTCTGTTTTTCTGAACGGTGTCGTTTTTGCGTTTCTTTGTTAAACAGACGCGGGTTCGCGGCCACGGCGGCGCAATCGAGCGGTGGAAGAAGTGGAGCCGTTGCTTCGGCTGTGATGAAGAAGAAGGGAGCGGAAGAATCGAACCAGAAGATTTCTTGGGTTCCAGATCCCAAAACCGGTTATTACAGACCGGAAACCGGTTCCAATGAGATTGACCCAGCGGAGCTACGAGCAGCTCTTTTGAACAACAAGCAGTGATTAAATTAATTGATTAAAAAAAGGGGCAGCTCTTTTTGATTAATTATTTATTGTCTTAATAAGAGGAGATTAGGGGAATTAAGGGGTAATGATCTGCTGCGGTGAACCCCATTATCATCTGCTAATTGCGATTCTGTAATAAATAAATAGAGAAACGTTTGGTTCCTCTGTTTTGTAACAAAAGGATCGTTTGATGTATGATGTATTCATAATAGAGTTATTTTTCTTTCTTAAAACGTTGATTTACTAGCAATTTCGCCACATTTTAACATAGCTTAACACAATTAACATTGACTCGATCTTAGAAAATATATCGTCATCTGGTAGGTTCGACTTCTTTTGTAGTAAAATTAAGGGGTATTTGCACAAATAACTTACAATTTGAAGTCAAATGCAAAAGTAACCTCTTTTTTTTTCCTCTTTAATAAATACCACTTTCTCCCTATTATCTCCTTACAACCACATATATTCACAAAAATGTCATTATATTTTTAATTTTTGTTTTTTTTAAAAAAATACTAAAAAGACACAACCATCCTAAAATATATCATTTGTTTACGAAAATGTCATCTTCTTCAATTTTGCCAACCACCATTACCAACCAGTTTTGAAGCTCTAAATGTTTGTCCAAGCAATTTTGAAGCTCTAAATGTTTATTATGTCGCTTATAACTTCATTTTACCTACAAATTTCTCTCCAATTTCATCTAAAAAACTCTTTCATGCTCATTTTTATAAATTCCAATTTCATAAATCATCTATTTTGGAGATTCTTGCATAACAACGACTTAGCTAGTTTGTTATCGGTGCTATACAAAATTCTGGGTGTTTGTCAAAGTTAATCAAATTTAAATTGGAAGTAGGTAAACATCTACTTCATTTTCTTTAACATTTAGCTCTGTTTCGCGAAAGCAGACTTCTTTTTCAGTCTGCTAGTCAACGCAGAGGTTAGATTTGCAATTGACTTTTTTTTAATATTTGTGTAAGCAGACTTCAAAAGAAGTCTGCGAATTGTCCTTTGTAAACAAAAAAAATCATGTAGACTTCTTTTGCAGTCTGCGAGAAGAAAAGGTTATTTTTGCATTTGACCAAAAAAATTGAAGAACTTTGACTTTTATAGCAGACTTCTTTAGAAGTCTGCTATTTCGTAATTTGACTCGAGAGGTTATTTTTGCAATTAACCAAGATTTTGATAACTTTTGACTTTTATAGCAGAAGTCTGCTAAAAAAAAATAAATAGCAGACGTCTTTTAGAAGTCTGCTATTTATTTAATTAAGATTCGGTCAAATGCAAATCTGACCTACAAGCAGACTGTTAAAGAAGATTCGGTCGAAAGTCAATATTTTGGTCAATTGCAAAAATAACCTTGAGTAAACTTCTTTTGTAGAGTAGACTTCATAAGCAGACTTCTTTACTATAGCAGACTTCTTTTACTCGTCAGCAGACTTCTTAAGAAGTCTGCTCTAAAAGTCAAACTTTTGGTCAATTGCAAAAATAACATTTTCTTCTCGCAGACTGCAAAAAGAAGTCTACTACGAAAAGTCAAATATTTGGTCAAATGCAAAAATAACCCTTTTTAGAAGACTTCAACGTGAAATTTCCCCGGCGGATTTTGAACGGATGTCTGTATTTTTTTAAATTTTTAAAATGCATTTTATAAAGTATTTGTAATGTTTTTTTTTTAATTTTAAATTGTAAATGCATTTTATGTATGATTCTTGCACCTGTATGAGTTTGGTGTGTTTATGTGTTATAATTATAAAGTTATGAATTTTTTTGGTTTGAAAGGTAATTAGCACATCTAAGCAGACTTCTAAAGAAGTCTGTAGATGAAGTCTACTGTTACGTATTAGCATATCATAGCAGACTGCATACGAAGTTTGCCTAATTATTTTTTTTAAAAAAATTCATTTTTGAAATGTTTGTTACTTGTAAAAATGATTTTCTTGTTTTGACATGTTTATTTGTTTTTTGTGTTGCATCTATATGAGTTTGACGTTGTTATGTGTTATAATTACAAAGTAATGAATTTTCTTGTTTGATTTATCTATTTTTGCAAACTTCTAAAGAAGTTTAGAAGTCTACTTCCTTTCAATTATTTTTATTTGTTATTGTTCTTGCATTTGTATAAGTTTGAAAAATCAGTTATTCTTGCATTTACCTGTCATGGTTTGTCCTCAACTTTAACTATTGGCCACTTTTGTTAACGGTCTTGATAGTATATAAATTACTTTATTAACGCGTACAACGTTAACAAACTCTTGTGGTCTGGTGGAAACAGACCCACTTGTTGCCCAAAATACATGGGTTCGAACCATTATGCTTCCAATTTTGGTTATTCTTTTTGTTTTAAAAAAGGGCATAATTGTAATTTTGTTTTTGTTTTCTATCTAGGGTTTTCGAGTTTTGCAACTCTTTTTCGCGGCCGCAAGCCAATTTTTTCACATAATCAGTCAGTTTTTTGCATTATTCTTATTATTCACACCTAAATCTTATAGATCTGGCATACATATATTGATTTCAAGTCTTAAACGAAGAAAAAAAGAATTTTCAAAGAATTTGATTTCAAGTCTTAAACGACTAATTGGTCTTGGCGGCCGCTTTTTAGAACATGGGATACAGACAATGGATCCGAGAGAAAGAAAATAAAATAGGAAAAGGATGAGAACAATACACTGGAAAAAGCCTCTGTGAAAAAAAAAACAAAAAACTTAAAAAAGAAAGGGACTAATCTAAGAAAGAAATCAGCTTGTGGTCATGAATGGAATTGCTCTGATGACAAGCTGTTGGTAGAGAGCCACAAGAGCTGCACCAACGAATAATCCCACCCAGAAAATCCACTGCAATAACAAAGAAAACGACCAAAATAACATTAGAAGAAGATGAAATCAACAAAAATTTGTAAAATAATTAAATGGGACAGATTCTTACGTGGTCGTCCCAAGCTTGGTCCTTATTGTAGATGATTGCAGATCCGAACTCAAGTGAACGAAGAACATAGCAAAAATGGAGAGCAGCAAGAAAGAGGATTATAGCAACAAAGAAAATGCAGCGCCGTTTTTGGAGAGAGGGATCAAAGTGGAGAGTTTCTGATTTAGGGTAAAATCTCATTTATATAATAGGGAAAAAATATCCGGTTATATCTGGTTAGGTTAATTATTTCCGGTTTAAATCAATATTTTATTTTAATTTCGTTTACGGTTTGAGCAGACTTATAAAGAAGTCTACAATCCTAGTTTAAAATTATTCACTTTTGATGTTTATCTTAGATGATTTAAAATGATTTATTTTTATTAAATTATAATTTATATAGATCATACTTGTTGACATTTGATTTATAGAAACAAATTTCAGTTTAAATTATTTTTATATAATTTTAAATTTTAAATATAAGATTTAATAATATAGCAAACTTCTTATAAGTCTGCTCTGCAGACTTCATTAATAGTTGCAGACTTCGCAGGGTTAAAATTGTAATAGAGCCCTCCATTTTTTTGTTTACTCATGTAGGAGATAATAGTAATTTCTCTACCCCTTTGACCTATTTTTGCAATAGGTTGAATTTGGGGTATACTTTTGCATTTGCATTCAAATTGTGGCCTATTTTTAGCAATTCCCCCTAGATAGTATTACTGTGCAAAGATTTGGAGGACCTGAACACTTCATGCCTGTAAATTTTAGTTCAGATTCATGTACAGCTATGTGTGAAGAAGTTCAATTATTGCATATTTGCATATGTGTGTGTTATCTAACTTTTCATTTAATTAACGTGGAAGATAACATATTAAAAGGAATGTTAGCGTATAATATAAGCAAAGATAAGGTATTCATGGTAAACTAAATAATAATTAGACAAATATATTACTACTTCCGTTTCACAAAGATTGTCATTCTAACATTTTTCACATTTATTAATAAAACTATTAAAAATACTATTAAAAATACTATTTTGCTCTTTATTAATGCATTAAATAACTTTTTTTAATTAATATATTAAATCAATAGGATCAAAACTGGAATATTGTTTAAAATTTTGCATTAAAAATATAAAACGATACTTTTTGTGAAACAAAAATAAAATTTTAAAACGATATTCTTTATAAAACGGAGGGAGTAGATATCTTATAATGTTGTGGTTTTGTTGTTTGCATGGATATAAGCGACAGAATCTCGCCACAGGTCTCTAGTTATTACTACTATAGCTTACCAATTGGCACTTGGCACCGCAATTAGCGACAGCTACTTGACATAAACAACCATTAATAACGTACTCAATTAACTTATATTAGTTTTAAAGACAATTAGCGACAGCTACTTGACATAAACATCCATTAATAACGTACTCAATTAACTTATATTAGTTTTAAAGACATACTTTGTACCTTCGAAGTTTCGACCGTTCCTTTATTATAGTATATTTGTTTATGTGTATGAGTATATAATGGATGTTAGGTTTAGGAGGCTTCTTAACTTTATCCGTTCGCGTTCATCTAACCATACATTGATCATGATTATAAAAAAAAAAAATTGTTTATTTTCTTTGGTGAGGATAAGTTAATAAATTTCATCAAAATGTAGTGAGTGAGTCATGAGACTCAAAGACCGACCACACATTGGTATAAAGGAAAAATAATATTTCCTTATTTATTGGAAAATTATTTGAATTTCATTGACAAAATTATATTCAAAAGTAGTAATTATCATTATATAATTTAGAGATAATTTATATATGTAACCCATTTTGTAACGTAGACCTACAAAAATAAGAATATATATATATATACGATATAATTACTAGACTAGATCTGATAATTGATTTATGTAATCTTTTTACTCCTTTTTGTACAAGATAGCTATGGAGTTTTGATTTTGTTAATTTTTTATTAATTAAATAAACGCTTTATGGGAGGTGAATTGTTGAAGAATATAAAGGGTAAAGAAACATAAGACGTGTCCTATCTCCTTTTGAAGAGTCAATTATGCTCAAAGGCTGCGAGACTTGCGAAAGACTTATTGAGAGAGGTACAGAGGAGGCAACTTGGTACATCGAATCTATCAACAACATTGAATTTTCTTTTGCTTGATTATACAATATATATAATTATGTCATCTCTTTTTTACATGTTCCTTTATTCTTTCGAGTTGTTTTGCTAATTCGTAGCCAAAAATTTGATATAGTCTTGCATGTCCTGTTTTTTTTAACAAGATATAGTCTTGCCTGTCAACGCGCGGTTTGGATGTTGAGACTTGAGACTCTAATTCTAATAGTTCAAAAACAAATTAGAACAGTAATACTTAAAAGTTTCTATAATATTCCTTATACTTAAAAGATAGGTTTTTCGTACATATTTAGACATCGACTAAACATTTAGATGATCATTAATCCGTGCGATTTGTATATAGTTAGATATTAAAATTCGGTAAAACTAAATCTGCTTTTTTTTCTATTCCCTAACCTAAAAAGTATGTTTGGTATAGATCAAGAATATCATGCATTAGAACAAAAAAAATAAAACGAAAAAAGAAGTTGAATTGGAATGGATGAGTAACTACCTCTAGCACCTTTTCAATTTCTTGATAAAGCTATATATTCGTTTCTTTTATGTTAGAATGTTAAAGCTATATATTCACGAGACCATTACGAATTTTTCTTTACCAAATAATTAATATACATAATGTATTTCTCTGAGTACAAAAACTATAAAATAATTTTTTTCTGTTCCTCTATATCTATTAAACTGTTGCTAGCCGTAAACTCGTATGCAATTTAGAAATATACATTGGATCCAAGGAACAGTAAGTTCCATATACATTTTTTTTAACAAGTAAAAGTCGTTAGTTGACTATTTTCTCTTAAAATTAAAAAAAAAAACCTTATGATCAGCTATTGCTATTTAGATAGAAGACGACTTTCGTTCGCCATTTCGTTGCTTGCATTATTCGTTTGATAATGACATAAATAATGCGATGCCTCCCACGAAACCCTCTCATTTAGTCAAATTTTCACGAGAGAAAACATACAATAGTGTCTATTCCTAAAATAGCTGACCGTGGTAGGAGATTGTTACCTAACAAAAAAAAGATCTTGTAGAACAAAATTTTGATGAGCTAAACTTCAATCTTAAAGTAGTTTCAATATAGCTAATTTTCTTGGTGTCTTCATTTAAGCTTCATTTTCCTTTATTATTCTTGCACAATAGAACTTTTAATGAGCTATCTTACTTTTCAATCATAATAAGGCTCTTATGAATCTATCATTGCTTTGAATATACTAACACCATCGATATGAACTTGCAAGAGCTCGACGTCACCGTTTTAAAAGGATTAAACCGGAAATTGATTATTTGGCTCTCATTGGCTTATCATATGTCTTTTCAGATGCGTTGACAAATGGATCCGGACACAACTATAAGTTTATTAACTTTTACGAGGATTAGGTTTGAGCACCAAAGACCCGGAAATTCAAACCGGTTTATTCGAATAACCCAAATCAGTTGAGATCCCATCAATTAAGCTAGGACCTTCATCCCTAAAGTCACCAGACGAAGAACAAGACACTACCTAATTCAGAACCCTTTGTACATTAGATTCTGATTTGTGAGTCTGTGACCATCAAGTTGACATGTTATCAAAATTAGCTCAAGACTCACGCACACTTCCGGGTTTGAACTTATGATACCAACAAGTCTAAATTCCCGGTTCTTGAGAGAGAGGGCCTTCAATATAATCCTTTACAAGCCCATGCAGAAGTATCTTAAACCTCAAACCAAATAAAATATGTTAATGTATATCAAAACCAGCATCGCTCATCAAATCAATGTGGTATGATAAGTTTAAGAAACCACAGACCAGGCATTGATCTTCGACACAAATGGTATGGTGTAGTAAAGAAACCAGGGTAGGTCTCTGAAGAAACATGTCCTACTTCATAGCTCATACACAAACAAATAATTCATCCCCAATCAGTTACCTACCAAAAGTATCTTCACTAACTAACTCAAATATCTACAAGCAAAACCAGACAGAAAGATCCGAGATCGAATGAAACAGTCACGTAAACTTGATGTGTTCTAATCTAAAAAAAAGCTGCAGCTCAATTGTATCTTTGATCTCATTCAGACCAGATCAACAAAGAAGAAAAACAACAGGAACATACACAAAAAAGCAGCCAACTTTATAACAGGGACATGATTATGAACAAAAGACATCAAATTTTAGGAAACATTCTGATTTTAGATCATAAAATCATCCAAATTCACAATTAAATTCATTGGTTTTTCCTAAATTTCAACTCACAATGTTCACATCTCCCTTCAATCACTTTCTCTTCACTATTACACAACTTTGGATCCCATAAATGGAAACCCAAATATAAGTTTCGATTCCTCAACCAATGGCCAAGAACATATATAGATTCAGAAACTACGATCATATTATTGGACAAGAGATTCGGCACAGCATTAAAAAAGGAGATATACAAAGACGCAATCATTGTCAAAAGGTCACTCAAAAGTACCTTTTCTATTTTTCAATCTCAATACGATGAAACAAAAGGGGAATTTCTCTCAAACATCTCCGATTTCGAATCCTTGCACTCAAACCCACACCCACACTGAGGCGACTCCAGAAACTCCTGGATCGCGAAATCCGCCGACGTAATCCCGACGGAAAATTCCATCTTGTCTCCGTTCCTGGTGACCTCGACGATGTTGAGCCACAAGAACAAAACTTTCACCTTTACTCCACTCAGTTGCGTGAGCTTGTTCTCGGAGATGTAACCACTGATCGTCGATTTGTAGTTCAATTTGTAAGAACCCACGAGAGAGAAGCTGCAGGAATCATTGAAATACGCGTGGAATTTTCCTGTTGATGTGTCTAAATCGTAAGCAACGACTCCTTTTGGAAGGATTCCGACGGGGAAGTTGTAGCTCTGGAGGAGTGAATACGCCGTCGGCGAATCTGCTTCGGCGGCGACGGCGAGTGGAGAAGGTAAATGGAAGAGGAAGAGAACAGAAGCGATTAAAATCGGAACGCCAGACATTTGGGTGTTTTTCCGACTTTCTCCGGTTGGATCAAGCTCGAATCTGTACGAGTAAACGAAGGAAGAATCAAAAGATTTGGTTTTTTTTGCTTTTACTCTCTCCGCCTTTCGATTTCGTTTTCCCGTCGGAGACTTTTCTACTGGTCGTTGGAAATATCTTCTGTAAGGAAGAAAACGGTGGCGTTTTAGAAGACAACTGGACACGTGGCCACGCTAACAGGCTGTTAGGTTTGGTGATTGAGTAATTATTTTTGGAAAGGTGTCCGTACTGGATATTGTTGGAATAATTGGCATTAAGACATTTGTTCACAAAAAGACAAATTATTACACATGATTAAATCAATAATCTTTAACAGATTATGTTATTATTTTTTTTTCGAAACAGACCAATTTTCTTCTTTTGATGGTCGCTTAGCGTTTATCTTCGTTAGACATTTCCAGCAAATAGGTAAAACAGAAAGTAAAAAAAAAAATGTTATTATCATAAAAGTCTGAAATTCAGTGTGCATAACTAAAATTTAACAAGAAGAAACCAAATCATATGCACATTAATATGTCATTAATTAACTAATCCTCATACAAATAACAAAATGCCTTTTTATTCAGTACTAGGAGGAACACATGTGGGCCTAACAGATTCAAGAAGAAAAGAGAAACCCATTACAGTCAAACCCACAACCACACTGAGGACTCTCCACAAAATCCGCCGCCGGAAAACTCGCCGACGCGACACCGACGGAGAAATCAAGATTGCCACTGTCAAGAGACACCTCAACTTTATTAACCCAGAATAAAAGCACCTTAACGCTAACGCCATTCAGATTCTTGACATTGCCAGTGGATATAACGCCGGAGATAGTTGCATTGTACTTGAGCTGGTACGATTGGATGGAGAATTTACACGTGCCGTTGAAATAGACGTTGAAATCGCCGGTTTTGGGGTTAAGCTTGTAGTCAACGACACCTTTTGGGAGGATTCCGGCTGGTAAATTGTAGCTTTTGACAGCGTCGTAACCGGTTGTCTTTTGGTCGGAGACGGCGAAAGAGACGGTGAGGAAAAGAAACAAGATGCGGGTCGAAGTTGCTATTGCGTTTGACGACATGGATTCTTCTTCTATGATTTGTGTCTAATTGAGTTCTCTTTTGAAGTTGTGTTTTGTTATAAAAACAGAAGACGAAAACAGTTGTTAGGTGTTTGTGTCTTGTGGACTGTGTAAATCGGTACCATGCGATAGATGGACGGCAGAGATTTGATCGACAGAGGTCACGTGTTCAGATGAATCAAACCAACCTCAATTCAAATGAAGAAACTGTACCAACTACATTCGACTAAATTGGACTAAATCTAAAGCCAAATCAAAACCGTAATAGACCAATCTACATTAGTCTCGAAAATTTAAGACCTTTTCAGAATCCAACCATATTGGAACTCAGATGCTGTTAATGGAAAAAGATACAAATCTTACGGGTGAAAACAGTTTGTGTGTTTTTTTTTGGCCTTTTGACTCAGATACCAACGAATCATCAACAATGGAATATAAAGCAAATCATATAATTAACAATAAGGCAGAAGATAAACAAA
The DNA here is from genome assembly GCF_000478725.1 of Eutrema salsugineum. NCBI lineage: Eukaryota > Viridiplantae > Streptophyta > Magnoliopsida > Brassicales > Brassicaceae > Eutrema > Eutrema salsugineum. The sequence continues at coordinate 1,116,275 of NW_006256756.1, read as the reverse complement.
AGGAAAGGAATAATCATACTTACGCTTTGTGTGTTGTGCTCAAAACATCATCATCAGTTCACATCCTTCAATCTCTTTATTAACGCGTCTAACGATTTGTTCTTCGGGTTTTGCCTCGACCCTCTTGTTCCAAAAGTCCCGAAAATACTATCTGATGGATCTCTGAATTTCTCAGACACTGTTGCAACTTTCCTGTAATCCAAAGCATTGTAGCTTCTTTCTCTGATCACCGGGTTAACGAAATTCTCAGGATGACTACTCAGAAGCAAATTAATCATCTGTCTTATCTCCACGAAAGCTGTTTTCATCTCTTTCGCTTCTTTATCCGTGAGCAATGGACTTAGTTGTTCTGTAAAAGAGTCCAGCAACTGAATATCCACATCAACTCCTTTGATTGCAGCCATGCTCAATCTTTTCACTGAATCCCCGCATAACGTTCCAACGATCTTCTCAGATATGTGTGCAAGGACATCGCGCAAAACCCTTTTCAGGACTTTAGCGGGTAATATCTGTTGCGCTGTGGAAACCAAAGTTTCTAAGTAGATCAACACTTCGTTCATGTACTCGTTCCCTCCTTGTGGAGTATCGTCGCTTGTCCAATTAACATTCTCGATCAATGTCATGAATCCGTCTATCTTCTTCTTGAGCAATCCCGAGAGTGTATCTTCAGCAGCGTTTTGGGATTTAGTCAATGGGAAATGTCTCCTACCTCTCTCCGCCATTCTCAAGGGAACTCCTGATAGCTGTGCAGCGTGACGGAAGAAGAAATCGCAAGCACGCTCAAACACAGCCATGTTTGCTGCAACCTGCATTGCCTGAGAAACTCCATGAACCGATGTGTTAATCAGCTTCAACAAAGCCTCGTCGAGAGCCTCGCCTAGGAGCCTATCCAGATACTTCTTCACGACATCATAGAAATCAAGCTGACCTCCGTGAGACATGAAACTAACCGAATCCTCAATAAAAGACCGCACAATCCGGCAACAGTCCGGCACAGTGGTTGAAAAGGGAGCAATGTAAGGGAATGCCGGTACAATATCTGACGTTTGTAGCTGGAAAGAGAGCACATTCATAGAATATTCATATTCTTTCTTCATCAACATCTGCTCAAACTTATCAGCAGATAACGCTTCTGTGATCTGTTTACGGCAATCAGATAACAACAACTCGTGATACTTGTCCCTGTGCTTGCTCAATACTTCGAGAAGGGAATCAACAGTGTATCCATACCTACGTAGACTCACCCCTAACAAGCTCACATAGTCCTTAATCAGCAAGAGATGATTAGCCGTCTGCATCCTGGAGAACTGATCCTCCAACACAGCACACATATTAGTAACAGCAAAATCCCACAAAAACTCAACTTCCAGCTTCGAAATCAAACCTCCTCCAGTCCTCAAAACTCTATCCTCTACTATGAAAAACCCAGCAATCTGTGCGAAAAACGTCTGGTGAGACTCGAGGAACGGAGTCATAGAAGATACCTGGGAGTCATTTCTAAGCTGGAGTTTCCTATTCTTAAAATAGTACTGCTTGAAACCATCCTCAAGGGACAGTGTCTGATGAATGTGATAAGCTCTGTAAAGTGGAGTCAAATCAAAGCCAAGCAATCCTCCACCGGAACTACCAGCATCGCTGCTTTCAGGGCCAGACCCGAATTCATCGTCTTCTTCTTCGTTTAGCGCGTAGACGCAATCGCGTAGACTGAGTCTGCTCTGCTCCTCCGCTTGTCTCTGCTTGATCCTAAGCTCTTCCTCTCGCTGACGAGCTGCAGAAGCTTCACCAATGGCTAACTGACCCAAATTCCGACTCACCACACGGATCTCGACCAACCAATCATTGAACTCTTTCATCACTTTCCTCTCCACATAAGATCGAATTTCCGGGATCCTTTTCTCCAGCATCCGTTTCAGCGTTGACGAAGGAGTTTTCTCCATGAAATCGCTCTCAATCGAGTCCACACACTTCAAAGCCATATAGAAATTACCGCTCTGAAGATGCTGATTGGCTCGGGAGACGAGCTCCATAACACGAACACAGTGCGTCACGGCTCCAACCGCCAGATCGACGTTCTTCGACACAGTCTGCGCCTCAACAAGCGAATCAAGAGACGAGAGAAGCGGCGCCGCGACGGATTGGAGCTTAGAATTCGAATCGGAGAGCGCAGATTTGAGAGATTCAACATCAGAGAGAAGCGACTTGAGATCGTCTACGGCGTGGATAAAGTCCTGATAGTGAGCCTTACACACCTCCTCGATCTCTGATTCCTTAGATCGCGCGAAGAACTTGAGATGGTGTAGAAGAGTCTCCGGTTTCCCCGTACCGAACGTTTTCCGAACAAACGGTCCTAAATCCTCGCCGTTACAAATCGCAGACGATATCAAGAGTTCGTCAAGCTTCTCCGCCGAGTCTATACCGGCTCCGGCGGTTGTGGGACCCACTTTCCGCCGTACTTTCGAAGACTGCATTATTTTCGATTTTATTTTTCCTTCCCCGAAAATGGTTTTAGGTAAAGCGTACAGCGAAGAAGAAGAAGAGGGAGGATTTTGGATTTGGACAACGAATTGATTTGGTGGTGAATGTTGTTTGACTAAAATGACCATCGCTGTAGAAGCGGTGCGACGGAAGAAGATGAGGGTGTTTTCGTCTTTTTCATGCGGAGTGGTTTCTCTGACTTTCGGCTGAATATTTGTGCAAGCGAGTTTTACGCGTAACAGGTGCGTGATAACACGCGCTCGAGCTTATGTAAAATTATTTATCTGACTTTTCTATTCCCAAGGATATATAAATGTCCTACCAATTTCTTGAGAAAATCTTTGTTCCTAATTTTTATTTCGAATTATTAAACAACTAAAACAAGTAAGCTCACACCAAGTAAGAAAGTGCCCTTGAGCAAGCTTAATCTAAGCATGCAGTAAAACTTGTCATTGTACAGAAGAACTCGATTAAGCCAGTTCAGAATTTCTTGAAGAAGCCATAGATATGGTCAGTGACTTCGTCGGGCTTCTCTTGATGAAGGAAGTGACCTACACCTTCCATTACCACCACTTCTTGTAGAAACGGTACGTGTTTCTTCAAACCACCTTCATGTATGTACTCCTTTGTTCCGGGTATATGATATGTAAGGTCTAGATCACCAACAATGAATTTCACAGGGACCTTGATCTGTAGACCGGCCCATGGAGCCGTTAGTTCCCAGCTTCTACAGTTTAGGATAACACCAGATCAGTTCAGATTAACCACGAGGAGATAATGTAATGATGTGGAATTGGTGGCTAGAATTCATAAGACTTACAGGTTCAAAGCGCGATAGTAGTTTAATCCACCGGTGAAGCCTTTTTGGCTAAACTTATCTGCATAGAAACGGACGTCTTGCTCAGTGAGCCAAGCAGGCAAAGGAGGAGGATCAGGTAAACCTCTGAAACCAAGTGTCTTAGGGATGCAAGGTGGGCGTGGATTACGCGAAGTGAAAAATCTGTTTATTAGCTTCTTTGTATCAGCTTGAGCAAAGTCTTCTTCGATCTCTCCAGGCTCCTGAGAAAAGAAACTCTTGGATCATCAGTACAGAGACCAATTAAAGCAAATGGAAACCACAAGACTGATCCAACTTGCATGCATTTACTCATAGCAACCTTATACCCAAATAAAGTAAATGACTTTTGACTACTAATGCCTTTTTCAAATCATCAAAATTGCAACTTGCATATCATTTGCTGAACTAATTTGAGCTCTATATAGTATAGGTGTGTGATGGTCCCAGTTTCCATAGATCCAAACAGCTTTCAATGGTGGCTGTTGTTAAGTAATATTCCATTTCAATACACAGTGTCGCAATAGTTCAAGATTCTTTAAACAGCATCAAGATTCCTCACTACCTTTCATTGAATTGAGTTAGAAACCCTAAATTATATTGTCGGTTTCAACACCATGAGTTTCAATTTCAAGTTTCATGGGTTTAAAAGTCTCACCTGAAACCTGCAGACGTAGTAATCGTCGCCGAACAAAGCCCTAAACGCATCAACAGGTTTCACAGAAGGATTCCTTGGATTGAAGACAACGCTCGTGTTGACCAGCGCGTTGACTCGATCAGGCCGGATCATACAGAGCCACCACGCGACGATCGCTCCCCAATCGTGGCCGACGAGGAAAACCCGGTCCACGCCGAGTGAATTCAGTAATCCGACGAGGTCACCGACGATATGAAGGATGGTGTAAGAATCGGGAGAAGGCGGCGCGTCGGAATCGCCGTATCCTCGGAGATCCGGAGCGATTGCGCGGTAACCTAAGTCAGCGAAAGAGAGAAGCTGGTGGCGCCATGAGTACCAGAGATCGGGGAATCCATGGAGGAAGAGGATCACTGGACCTGAACCAATCGAAGCCACATGCATGTTTATGCCATTGGTGGAAATCGTCGTGTGCTCGATCTTCTCCATGGTTTCTTAATTTCTTTCTCTTCTCCGTCTCTGTTATCACTCTCAGCTCACAAGTACTGGCTTGAACATTGAACACTGAAATTCCATTAAATTGAAAATTTTAACAAAAATAATAAACAATTGACCAATGAGGCCTATAGAGTATAGAGTAATGCCCTACCGGTCCGGCCCATTAAATTAGATTATCAAACTTTCAAAGAATGTTCAAAATTACAACGGTTTACAAAATTACAACGGTTTACAAAATTACAACGGTTTATTACAGCTCTAGTATGAACTAAGAGTAATTGAGATCAATCTCCCCCAAAGTTAACAAGTAATAATACTAATTAAGAACAAAAATAATCAAATACAAGAAAATTACGAAAGTAAACCGGCCAGATAAGGCACACCACTCTGAACCATCCACTCATCTCCAAATAAGAAATTCGAAACAGTAAAATTACTCGCATCGGTAGAATTGATCACGTGATAGCCAGGCCAAACCACCCGATTCGTGGTATTTGAACCGGATCCAGTATTGTTATACTCACCATAGTACAACGTACTCAAAGCGAAATCTCCATTCCACTCTCTCCAACCAACCGGTTCAACAAAACCATCCATGTACGATTGCATGAAAACCGTCCGTGAATACTCCTTCCAAGGCCGTCCCAAATACGTTTTAACCGTATAGTTGCTCGATACCAAATCACCAGCTGGTCTAATCGTGCAATTATGGATCGAAGTCCCTGTGTTTTGGTTAGGATCGGTACGACCTTGAGCTGTAATAGCGTTAAACTGGTTTTGCAACGGTTGTCTCGGATATAGATTACAGTTTTGTAACACAACCGCTGCGTTACCGAATATGAAATCGACGGTTCCATAAATGTCACATTCTCTGTAGAATTGTCTTAAAGAATGAGTGTATAAAGTGTCTTGGTAAGCTTCGAAACTGCAACTATAGAAGATAGAGAGATCGGCGCTGCTCCTTAACGCCACGGCCTGGTGCTTCTCCGGCCCGGCCGTATTTCGGAAAGTAATGTTCACCGCAACGAAGTTCGGCGATGTCACGGCTGAGCAAAAAAAATATATATAAACAACGCGCAACGATTATTCTTTGTTTCTAACGAATGCTATAAATAAACCGATAATATAGTTGACCAGAAATAAAAAGGAAATCTTGGATAAATAATTGTCAATGCGTCTTGTCATCTATTCACTAGTCTCCTAGAAGTAATATAAAGTTTGTCACATAGTGCAATTATGAACTACTACCCACGTAAATGTTCAATTCAAAAAAATTTGCTTGATTTTGATATGTCATCGTAGTGGTGTGTGTCGGTAGCATAACAAAAGCGACAGTATTTTCTTTCTTGCAATATTATATAATTTGAATTGTTTAAGATACAGTACTAGTTTTTCAAAAAATACCATCGAATTGTAAAATTTGTGAAAATATAATGACTTTCATTAGATGTTAGGAGTGAGTCCTAATCTTTTTTGAATTTGAATTAACCCTTTTTGAACTTAAAGTTGGTAATAATTAAAGATACTTGGAACTAAATTTTTTTCTAATTGGAACTATTTTTTTTTTACGTGGCATTTTAAGGTATTTCTCCTGATTATAAAACTTTTTGTTTTTATCGTTCGTAAATATAATTAAAATTCACACTAAACACTAAGATAGCTAAAAACTAAAGTTATATTCATGTGAAAAAAGCATCATCGGTTACTGAGAGGACGTACCAAAAGTGGCGGAGTTGAAAGTGGTCCAACCGTCTACGACGCTCCGGTTACCGGTAATAATGGTTTGGTTAATTCCGTCACCGATCATCATAAGATACCTTTTGTTTTTCGCAATCACTACGTTTTCTTCATAAACACCAGACGTCACGTAGATAACGAAATAACCGGCGCTACCATCGGTTTTGTTCGGCGCCGCCGTAACGGCTTCCGTTATGGTCGTAAAATTCCCCGTTCCGTTTTGGTTCACCGTTACAATGTCACTCACAAGCACCGTGTTTCCGTCATTTTCGTCGGCGAGCTTCCTCCGGCTCAAAGACTCGTAAACGGCACGCGTCCGTTCCGTCATCTTTAACGGCAGAGCTCCGTTACGAAAATGACGGACCGGCTTTGTACGAGAGTGGGCCCAAGAGTAATGTTGTTTCTTCTTCTTTGGGACCCACCCTTTTGTGAACAAAGCGAGCGATACGCTAAAAAGCTTCGTGTCGTTAATCAGAGGCAATGCGACGCCGTTTCGTATGGTCCACGAAGAGGAAGCGGCGGTGTTGACTCCGTCAAGACACGTTTGCTCGTTAGTCAACGCCGCGGAGAGAAGCGTTTGAATATCGTCGGCTTTGGAAAACGACAGCGTTTTGGACGATGTGGTGACGTTAACGGTCTCAAACGACGTTATGAGATAGTCCGTTGTGAGGCTTGCGAGGTCACGGCAGTCTTGGAGAGCTCTAACGGCGGATTGGGATAATAGGCCATTGTTGCGTTTGAGGTGTTTGTCAATCGTGCGTGTGAATTTTCGCGATTGCGTTAGCGATTTGCGGAGTGAGAAGCGGCCATAGTCGCGAACGTCGCCTTGAGATGTTTGTGGGAACACTGATTTGCAGAATTTGGGATCCGGCGTCGTTTTGCAGATGGTCGAGGAAGGGTTTGATGAAGGAAGAAGCGTTTGAGATGCTATGAAGAGTGTTTGTAGAGACAAGAAGAGTGTTACAAGGAAGAGTTTCGGCGATGCCATTTTTATTTTCCCCTCTGAGTGTAACAGTATTTGGTACTATTATTTATGTTGTTTTTTGGGTGTTTATAGGTTTAGTGGGTTTATATAGAGTGGTTGAGGTTTGGGATATGGGTCCATAATTAAATAAGTCGTTTATACTCTAACTCTTTCTGAGTTTATAATTACAGATTATAACACTTTATATTGAAGTAGCACTTTATTTGAGTTTAGGTGTATGAAATAACTTAGCTGCCTTTACCAATTTGAAATGAGAAGATGTCCGGTTTATACTAAGTGACTTAAACCAATTCTTATTTTATTTCATCCCTTCGAGCAATTATATATCGTTTATCAATTAACGTTTTTTTTGTAAAAATTTCCAGCCCATCTCTCAGCTTCACTGAATCAGATCTAAGGTTTTAAATTTCATTAGTTTTTCTCAGTGTCTCGGCCGCAGAAGTTCGTTACCCATCTCTCAGTTCCAATATATCTCTTTTGCGGTGGTCTTCGTAGCCGATTGTTAACAAAAGACGATTATAGCTGGAGAGATTCTAAACAGTTTAAGCCTTACGAGGATGAAGAGGAACATTTAATTTACTTCGAAGCAGCTTCATCGGCTGGCGGACATGATGAAGTTGAACAGTAATACCGATCGTGTTATCCACGTGACGTGGATGTTACCAAATGCGAGCAGTCGTGAACGTGGATATAACCATAAGCGTGAACATGGATATAACCATATGAGCAGCTATATTTAAAGAACATAGATATAACCATACAAGCGGGATGAAGATGCTAAGTATTTTATATCAAAAGAATTAAAGTGAGTGTGGACATCTCGATAATCATGGGTGCGTAAGTAAAGTATTTGAAAAAAATTTCGGTGTGTATGTAAAGGAGCAGATATATTTAAAAAATATGGATATAACCATAGAAGAGTGGAATGTGATACTAAGTATTTTATTTAAAGACGAGTTAGTGTGAATGTGGACGACATGTTGTGGACGTAACTATGTGACTATGAAAAATGAATATGGATATAGACATATTTAATGGGGAGAGCATAAATAATAAGTTCTGTTAGAGCTATTGGATGTCCATATTTAACGGGGAGAGATATGTTTGTGTGGACAAGTCCAAATTATGTTTGCGAACAACAGAGACACGTACAAATTAATAGTAAACAGAAAAGGTATCAAGGAGTTGGCCGGAGATCCATAAAACCTGGTCTGATGTATGAGTAGATGATGCCAGCCGTAGATGAGAGGATGCCAGTGATTAATTTGCGAGACCGGAAATATCCAGGCATAGGTGTGGATGTGACCATATGCATAAGAATGGGGGACTAAACATAATAGGTTTAAGCAGTGGATACGACTATAGAAGCGCAGTAATGGTTAATGTATATTAATAAAAAAAATGGGTGGATAAGTCCAAAATATTAAATTAGAAAACAAAAGTATGGGTCTGTATATATATATATATAAAGGGCAATATAAATGTACATATATGGATATAGCCATATAGATATTGCCCATATGAAGGTTATAAGAAATAGTTAGGGTATATGGATATAGCCATATAAACGAAAACATATAAACTTGTCCAATCTGTTGGATAAACCAAGTACAAGCAATGGTGTACATATGGACATGTTCACATCGATGTGGTTATGGTTTACGGCTGCATGTGTTGATTATTCTATTCGGATTTGATCCTATGTTGCTCTATGTTTTGAGCATAAGAATTTTGTGATCCTATGAATAGGTATCGTCCATAACAAAATGAACTTGGTGATTCTATGAGAAAGTTTATATAGTCAATTAATAATGGACGATGTAGTATGGAAAATTCTTTGTAGACAATTAGTAATGTAATTAATATTATAGCAGTCTCTAAGAAGGTTTATGTGAATTCATACTTTTGAAGCAACAATATGGATACGTAGATATGTACATCCATATTGCTACACTTTAATTTTAAGAAGCAAGCCTCTAATGAATTAAGAGAGTCATAGATGTTTTCAGTTGCTGATTCTTCATAACAAAAAAGGACCATGTATGTACATATAAATGCATCCATATTTAAATTCATCATGTTAAGTACACATTGACAAGTCCATGACAATAAAGGGTGATGCTCGGTAGTTAATGACCATCACACTTAGATGGAAAAATAATATGGACAAGTACACAAAGATCGTTAGTGGACATGTACACATACAGATCCTGATTTGCACTTGAATCTCTTTGCACGAATACACCGCCGCCGCAACTGGAATTTAATTGCAGGCGAGCTTCCAATTTCAAAAAATTAGGCAAAGTACAGAAATTAAGGGAGATGCAGAGCTTGTAATGCTCGACACCAGAGGCAAGCTTCATGGATTGTTTGGCCTCATCGAGCTTTCCAGCAGATCGGGCGAGGATGCAGACCTGAGCACCCTTGAAAGCTGTGCGTTTGATGGGGATTCAAATGATACATGACAGGACTTGATGAGGAAGAAGAAAGAATTAGCAGCAGGGAGATATAAGAGATAACAACGATAGAAGAGGAAGAAGAGAAACGTGAGAAGAGAGAGAGAGATAAAATCAATAGAAGCTTGAGGGCAAAGATCAGATGAGTATTCTGGAAAATTGATAGAAGAAAGAAGAAGAAAAAAGAAACGATACAATTTAGGAATGTTGGGTTGGATGGTTTAATTCAACCGGTTTAGAAGGAGGAGATGGAGAAAGGGTTAATAACATAATTTCGCATGATCTATACACGTTAAAGGGATAATTTTGCATGATCTACTTCTTCTTTAATGTGTTTATATGTACTTTAATGTGTATAGAGCATGCGAAATTATGTTATTAACCCTTTCTCCATCTCCTCCTTCTAAACCGGTTGAATTAAACCATCCAACCCAACATTCCTAAATTGTATCGTTTCTTTTTTCTTCTTCTTTCTTCTATCAATTTTCTAGAATCCTCATCTGATATTTGCCCTCAAGCTTCTATTGATTTTATCTCTCTCTCTTCTCATGCTTGTCTTCTTCCTCTTCTATCATTGTTATCTCTTATATCTCCCTGCTGCTAATTCTTTCTTCTTCCTCATCAAGTCCTATCATGTATCATTTGAATCCCCATCAAACGCACAGCTTTCAAGGGTGCTCAGGTCTCCATCCTCGCCCGATCTGCTGGAAAGTTCGATGAGGCCAAACAATCCATGAAGCTTGCCTCTGGTGTCGAGCATTACAAGCTCTGCATCTCCCTTAATTTCTGTACTTTGCCTAATTTTTTGAAATTGGAAGCTCACCTGCAATTACATTCCAGTTGCGGTGGCGGCGTATTCGTGCGAAGAGATTCAAGTGCAAATCAGGATCTGTATGTGTACATGTCCACTAACGATCTTTGTGTACTTGTCCATATTATTTTTCCATCTAAATGTGATGGTCATTAACTACCGAGCATCACCCTTTATTGTCATGGACTTGTCAATGTGTACTTAACATGATGAATTTAAATATGGATGCATTTATATGTACATACATGGTCCTTTTTTGTTATGAAGAATCAGCAACTGAAAACATCTATGACTCTCTTAATTCATTAGAGGCTTGCTTCTTAAAATTAAAGTGTAGCAATATGGATGTACATATCTACGTATCCATATTGTTGCTTCAAAAATATGAATTCACATAAACCTTCTCAGAGACTGCTATAATATTAATTACATTACTAATTGTCTACAAAGAATTGTCCATACTACATCGTCCATTATTAATTGACTATATAAACCTTCTCATAGAATCACCAAGTTTATTTTGTTATAAACCTTCATATATATATATATATATATACAGACCCATACTTTTGTTTTCTAATTTAATATTTTGGACTTATCCACCCATTTTTTTTTATTAATGTACATTAACCATTACTGCGCTTCTATAGTCGTATCCACTGCTCAAACCTATTATGTTTAGTCCCCCATTCTTATGCATATGGTCACATCCACACCTATGCCTGGATCTTTCCGGTCTCGCAAATTAATCACTGGCATCCTCTCATCTACGGCTGGCATCATCTACTCATACAGCAGACCAGGTTCTATGGATCTCCAGCCAACTCCTTGATACCTTTTCTGTTTACTATTAATTTGTACGTGTCTCTGTTGTTCGCAAACATAATTTGGACTTGTCCACACAAACATATCTCTCCCCGTTAAATATGGACATCCAATAGCTCTAACAGAACTTATTATTTATGCTCTCCCCATTAAATATGTCTATATCCATATTCATTTTTCATAGTCACATAGTTACGTCCACAACATGTCGTCCACATTCACACTAACTCGTCTTTAAATAAAATACTTAGTATCACATTCCACTCTTCTATGGTTATATCCATATTTTTTAAATATACCTGCTCCTTTACATACACACCGAAATTGTTTTCAAATACTTTACTTACGCACCCATGATTATCGAGATGTCCACACTCACTTTAATTCTTTTGATATAAAATACTTAGCATCTTCATCCCGCTTGTATGGTTATATCTATGTTCTTTAAATATAGCTGCTCATATGGTTATATCCATGTTCACGCTTATGGTTATATCCACGTTCACGACTGCTCGCATTTGGTAACATCCACGTCACGTGGATAACACGATCGGTATTACTGTTCAACTTCATCATGTCCGCCAGCCGATGAAGCTGCTTCGAAGTAAATTAAATGTTCCTCTTCATCCTCGTAAGGCTTAAACTGTTTAGAATCTCTCCAGCTATAATCGTCTTTTGTTAACTATCGGCTACGAAGACCACCGCAGAAGAGATATATTGGAACTGAGAGATGGGTAACGAACTTCTGCAGCCGAGACACTGAGAAAAACTAATGAAATGCAAAACCTTAGATCTGATTCGGTGAAGCTGAGAGATGGGCTGGAAATTTAAAAAAAAACATTAATTGATAAACGATATATAATTGCTCGAAGGGATGGAATAAAATAAAAATTGGTTTAAGTCACTTAATATAAACCGGACATCTTTTCATTTAAAATTGGTAAAGGCAACTAAGTTATTTCCTATACCTAAACTTAAATAAAGTGCTACTTCAACATAAAGTGTTATAATCTGTAATTATAAACTCAGAAAGAGTCATAGAGTGTAAACGACTCTTTTTTTTTTATCTTTATACTCAATCATTATTAAATTTCATTACTTTTGTAGGAGTAATATGTTGTAGTATTTATTAGAAGTTAATTGGAACCATGCGTTGAGTGACTTTAATTGCGAGAGGTAGACCCAATATCGCAAGATGTCAATCCGATGGTTCTCGAAAGGATTTAGACCGACCATTTGGTATTTTGGTTCGAGGTTGGTATGTTTGAAATTTGAAGCATTAACTTTGTCCCTGTCAATAATTTCGTTGCATCGAATTGATTATTAAGAGTGATTGAATACTAAGCAAAAAATGTAAAATTTGAAAAGTGTTGGATATTATTATTTTAACTTTCAAGAATTAGTAGATTTCAATTTGATTTATAATGCACTGGAAAGTATACGCGTTTCTAAAACAATATATCATTAACTAACATTAAAACAAAAAAAAGAACTATATATCATATTTTTTCTTAAAACATCTGATCCAATTTATGAGCAGATTATCTTTTTTCTATATAGAAAATTGTGTTTCGTCGTTATAGAAAGGGAACAATTTTTTTTGTTAAAAAATATCTAAAATGTTATTGTCAGTTGTCACAGTCGTATTTCTATTTCTCAAATGTTTAGAGGCTGTGTTATTTTAATTTTTGTTTTTTCCCTATTTTGGGGTTATAAATAACAAAACAACAAAAATGCGAATTCTTGTTTTTCCAAGTCAACATTTTGGAGTCTTCTGAGTTAAAACGCGTTGTTAGATATTATTATCATCGGACATTGCATCTTCAAAGCTGCCGAGCTGTTTTGGTAAAGATCCATGTTCGTTCCTGTCTTGGCTCTAATCGGATAATCACGAAATATTATTTTTAAGATATGTATAAAACCCACCATTCCATTACTCATTTATAGAAAAAATATATGTATAAACTAATAAATATGTAGATTATTTTTTTAACATATGATATTGCTATGCGGATTTGAATCTGGATGAGGGCGGATTTGAATCTGGATGAGGATGACGATCGAATGATAGTCAGTAGCCAAATCATGATGTTATAATTAGTTAAGTTTTTTATTATGAAATATTTTGAGATTCTCAGTTTTAAACATGTGAGGTAATCCCTATTATTTATGAAATTAATCAGGAAGATTTCAATTCAACTTGAATATTAGGAAAAGTTAATTTATATACACAAGCTCTTGTAGAAGAAATACTGTAAACGACGGTGGCAACGTGTTAGGCAATTATTATTTATACATATACAGTATATATATATATGACTATACGTTACTATTCATATAATGTATTGTCTAATTCTCTTTAAGTTCTCCGTCGTTTCACCTAATTTCGCTATCGTAGGTATGGGACAAGTTATTGGCTATTTGACTTATGAGCCAAAATGAATTAAAAATAATTTGTCTTTCTTTTTTGTTTTTGGAATTTTGTGATAGTTTGTTCAATTATAAATTTATAATACGCTTATATACATCAACATATATAAACATATTTTCACCTTGCGAATATACAAGAAAAATATCAAAAATACTCAGCATTGCATTAACACAAAACATTTGTATGTGATGTTGAGAATAAATATTAACACTTATGGTAAAACCAATTTCTTAGCATCATGTATTTAGAATAGTGAATGTCATCTATCCGAAAACTCATTCTCGTGTTATGTTTTTGAACGATTGCTATTAGAAGTTGAGTAGTTAAGGGAATGAACGGTCAAGTAGCAAAACGGACAGAGCCATTTTTTCTGAACTCACTATTCGTGTCATGTTATCCAGAGAAAGTGGTATTAAGAGATCAATGAGTGGTCTAATAAAACGACCATACAATCATGTAGTCTCGATTACCAAACAACCTTGACAACCATGTAGGTAATAGACAGCTCGGCATCTTCTAATTAAGAATCGTTTAATTCAAAAAAAAAAGAAAAACTAGGAATCGAGTAGAGTATTTTTTTTTTTTTCCAAACACAGTAATACTTATTGAACATAAGACTTTCTATTATAAACATTTATATTAATTTATATTATCCTATAAGGTTAAACGAGCTTATAAATAAGTGTTTTAATCATTTTGATATTAAATTTTTTTATTAACAATGAAATATTTTTTTGTGCTATTTATAAAAATCCTTGTACTTTTAATTAATTTCACTCTGCTCGCATTTTTTAGGAACGGATATCTCATCACTTTAACACAGCTATCATAGTTTCTAAGAACACTTTTCCTCGTTTTGTCAACATTTCTAAATATATATTTGATGTGGCGTAGGAAATTTCTGTTTAAGCAGGAACATATTTTTGGTCAACACGCACAAATAATTGAGACTGATGAAAGAGTCCATCCCCCAGTAATCACGTCCTGTACCACCTTAAAATTTGCATTTAAATTAAACAATTATTTATTTTCCACTAAAAAACGTAAGAATTTTGCAGTTGTATGGCTAAATTGGGTTTTAATTTGCAGTTATTATTTTGTTTGTATATATATATATATTGTCGCATTATATAGTTGGACATACATGTTTTCTTGGGGACCTTTGATTGCATATAGTCATATACGTAAACGGTTAAAAAAAGATGCAGACGCTCCCAAAACGATGGACTCTGAGCCAAAGACTTGAGAGTGACGTCAATTTAATTATGAACCCTAAACCTATTGTTTAGTTGCATGTTATCTTATTAGTAATCCTTTTTCGTTGATTTCATTATATTATATTTGTATGATTTTTTTTTTCATTATTTTATATTCGTATGAATTTTCTGAATTAAATATAATTTAAGTGATAAAAATAGGAACTAAATGTCCAATCCTTACACATATAAAAATTACGGTGCCAAATGTCTTTTTAAAAATAAACTTTTGTAAGAAAATGCAAATGGCTCCACGTTAATATGGTCAACCAAAAGCAATAATTATTCATTGAAAAAAGGTAGAGTGAACACAAAATTACGTAGACGTGGTTGAAAAGAATTTAGTTTCCTATGTGTTCGGTTCTATCAATAGAACAGATATACTTCTGGCTCCATCAGAAGGTTTGAAGAATGGACTCTCACATATGGAAGAAGTCTGTATCGAAGTTACAAACGAGATGGGCCGATGTGATGAAAACAAGCCCACAACAGATGAAAACAAGCCCACAACAATTCAAACTCTTCTCCTCTATAACGGTAACAAACATGATCAGTCATACAGAGCTTATCCTCAGCAAAAAGGAGTCAATGGTACAGTAAAGACAGCTCACACAATCCAGCTACAAAACCGATTTGATACCCTGCAAGAATATGCTATGGCGTGTAGCTAAATTGTCTTTTTCTGCTTTAGAGCAACCTTAGTATCTCCTATATAAAGATACACTACTCTGTATGACATTTCCCAAGTTTTATGAATCAATAAAGTTGTCTTTTGCTATTTCTCAAAGTTTCGTTTTTACTCTCATGGTATCAGAGCTCATGCATAAAAGCCCAACAGAAGTCCAAAGCCCATGTTATGAAGTCTTAAGTGTAACTAGGGTTCCTACCAAGTAGTCTTATAAATATGTTCTAGGAAAGTCTTTGTAACCAACTTTGGCTGCTACAAACCGCAGCCTCACTTTCTCTTCTTAACGTGATAATCAAAGTCATTATACTCTTGCAGACAATCTCACGTTCTTTCCACTTCTTTAATTTATTGTCTTAAATAAAGCTCTATGAGCTATATGTTTCAATGTCTATCTTCTTAGCTAAATCTCTTCTTAATAAAGCTCTCATGAGCTCAACCCATCCTAGTTTCACACTTGTTATCATGGTATCAGAGCCACACGGTTCACGACGACCGACATGGCAAGCGACACGCAGATTCAACCGACCCCTGCCTCATCTCCGAGCGCTACACCAGGAGCGACTCCGGCGGCTCCTCATCGACCTACACATGACCCGACTCGAGCTGCTGTGTCTACAGGCCGAGTTTTACCGGACCATATCCCGCCGGCTTCAACGCCTCTTCGAGCTCCATCGTTCAATCCTCCAGTGCCACAGGTTTCTCAGGTTCCTGTCACGACACCACTGAACATCTCTCAGTTCGTCACTCAGCGGTTGTCAAACTCCAACTATCTGATGTGGAAGTCTCAAATGGAGTTTTGGCTCTCCAGTCAGAAACTGGTTGGCCATGTCACCGGAGGAACGCCTCAACCATCTCCAACAACCTCTCTGCGTCTTGGGAACATGGTCACTGAGATGCCTAATCCGGAGCTTTTCGTGTGGATACAGAACGACCAGACGGTGTTGGGATGGATCATTGGATCTCTCTCCGAAGATGCTTTCAGGGCGGTCTACGGCCTCACCACTGCTCGTGAGGTATGGTTTGCTTTAGCTCAGAAATACAACCGTATTTCTCTAACACGGAAACTAGACATTCAAAGGCGTATTCAGACTAATGTTAAGGATGATAAATCTCTGTCTAGCTATCTCTCGGAAGTTAAAGATCTGTGTGACCAACTAGAGTCCATTAATGCTCCCATGTCTGAACAAGAAAAGATTTATTCTGTTCTAAGAGGACTTGGTCGTGAGTATGAATCCATTGTTACTTTCATTGAAAATTCTATAGATTCTCAGTTTGGACTCTCATTTGATGATGTGGTTCACAAACTCTTGGGCTTTGATGAGAAACTCCAAGTTCACCTTGCTGCTGCTGCTACTGTCTCACCCCACTTGGCGTTTCAAACTGAGAAAAGCAACTCCTCAAATGGTAGCTACAACAACAACCGAGGTGGCTACAACAACAATCGGGGTCGCGGCTTCAATGGCGGTAACAACCGTGGACGAGGGTCTTACACCACTAGGGGTCGAGGATTTCAGCAACAGTTCACCTCTGGCTCCAACAATGGAAACCGGCCCACGTGTCAGATCTGTGGACGTTTTGGTCATACAGCGGTGAAGTGCTACAACAGGTTCGATCAGGATTATCAGTCTCCAGATATGCCTACTGCTCTTGCTGCTCTGAAAGTATCTGATGCTGATCAGTCCAACGGTAATGAATGGTACCCGGATACTGGCGCAACAGCTCATATCACCGGTTCTGCCTCTCAACTTGCTCAGTCTCAGACATACACAGGAAGTGATACCGTTATTGTGGGAAATGGGGACTATCTACCCATAACTCATATCGGCTCTACAACTCTGCCTACCACTCAAGGTATGATTCCTCTACAGGATGTCCTAGTTTGTCCTGGTATCACTAAATCATTGCTGTCTGTCTCAAAACTCACATCTGACTATCCCTGTAAGTTCATTTTTGATGCTGGCTCTGTGGTTGTGAAGGACACGAGAACCAGGCAGAAACTGTTGCAAGGTCGTAGAGACAAGGACCTATATGTGCTGAAGGATTCCCGGTGTGCAGCTTTCTATTCCACTAGACAGCAAGGAACCAGCTCAGAGGTGTGGCATCTGCGGCTTGGTCATCCGAATATGGAGATTCTTCAGCACTTAGCTAAAAGTAGTTTGCTAGTTATGAATAAGGTAGTCTCTCGTTTGTGTGAGGCGTGCCAATTGGGTAAATTCAGTAGGCTTCCGTTTGTTTCTTCAGAGTTTGTAGCCTCTAGGCCACTTGAGCGTGTTCATAGTGACCTATGGGGACCTGCACCTGTATCTTCGACTCAAGGATTTCAATACTATGTTATTTTTGTCGACAGTTTCTCTCGGTTTACATGGTTCTATCCTCTAAAACGCAAGTCAGACTTCTTCTCTGTGTTTCTCATGTTTCAAGCATTAGTAGAAAACCAGTTCCATTCCAAAATACAGATGCTTCAAAGTGATGGAGGGGGTGAATACATCAGTACTTCGTTTCTCAGTCATCTGCAGAAATGTGGTATCAAACACCTGTTGTCTTGTCCTCACACTCCACAACAGAATGGAATATCAGAGAGAAATCATCGACACATAACTGAACTCGCTCTTTCTATGATGTTTCAGAGTCAAGTTCCACATAAACTATGGGTTGAAGCATTTTTCACTGCAAATTTTTTGGGAAATCTTCTTCCTTCCTCGATCACTGGTGATAACAAGAGCCCTTATGAGAAACTATATGGAAAACCTCCTAGTTACACTGCTCTAAGGGTCTTTGGCTGCTCGTGCTATCCGTATTTGCGACCTTACTCCAAGAACAAATTTGATCCAAAGTCTCTGCATTGTGTGTTTTTGGGGTATAACGAGAAATACAAGGGATATCGATGCTTTTATCCTCCTACTGGTAAGGTTTTCATCAGCAGACATGTACTATTTTATGAAAGCCTGTTTCCCTTTTCAGGAGTTTATAGGCCCTTTCAGATGCATACTCCAACACCACTCATGTCTGCTTGGATCAGACATGCCTCGACATCATCTGCAGGCTCCATTCCCACAACTTCTTCAGATAACACAAACGGTACATCGCTATATCCTCCGCAGTCTTCTGATTCTCTACCTATGGTGACGCCTACTTCTTGTGTAATGGATAGTTCTGGGTGTACGACAGACACTGATTCTGTTCCTATAGGCAACAGCTATCCCATTACACAAGATAGGACAGGTTCACAACGGGTTGTGTCTACCCCTGTTTCATCTTCTGCAATACCCGATGTAACGCCTTCATCTGCAACTCTGTCAAGTAATGAAGTGTCACCTACATCTTCCTCGTCTGTATCCAGTCATTCATCTCCAGCTTCAGTGCTTACACAAGGTCATCCTATGCTTACAAGAGCGAAGGCTAGTATTTTTAAACCAAATCCGAGATATGTGTTGTTTACAGTGAAAGGGAACTACCCTGAACCCAAAATCATCAAGTCTGCTCTCAAAGACCCAAATTGGACGGCAGCTATGAATGTGGAACATGGAACTTTACAAGAAACTCATACCTGGGATCTAGTACCATCTGATCAAGCTGAAAATGTACTAGGTTGTCGATGGATCTACAAAACTAAACTCAAGTCGGATGGCTCTCTTGATCGCTTAAAAGCTCGTCTTGTAGCTAAAGGCTACACACATGAAGAAGGTGTTGATTTTCTTGAAACCTTCAGCCCAGTGGTTCGAACTGCAACAGTCAGGTCAGTTCTTCATGTTGCTGTCACTCAACATTGGGACATTAAACAACTCGATGTTCAAAATGCCTTCCTTCACGGTGACCTAAAGGAAACTGTGTATATGGTCCAGCCACCTGGCTTTGAGTATCCTGACAAGCCAGACTATGTTTGTAAGCTCAACAAGGCGATCTATGGGCTTAAACAAGCTCCACGTGCCTGGTTCGACAAGTTTAGCACTTTCCTCATTCAGTTTGGATTCATATGCAGTATACCAGATCCTTCTCTTTTTGTTTACATCAAAGGAAAAGATGTTATGTTGTTGCTTCTCTATGTGGATGATATGGTGCTTACAGGCAACAATAATGAGTTGATCCAACAGTTGCTTGATGAACTAAGTGTTTCATTTAGAATGAAGGACATGGGTCCCCTTCACTATTTTCTTGGGATTCAGGCAAAGTTTCATGATGAAGGTCTGTTCTTATGTCAAGAGAAATACACGCAAGATCTCCTTGTGGCGGCAGGAATGGCTGAATGTGCTCCTATGCCGACACCTCTGCCTCTGCAGTTGGATAAAGTTGCAGGTCAAACTGTTTTGTTCTCAGATCCTACTTATTTCAGAAGCCTGGCAGGCAAACTACAATATCTGACCTTAACAAGACCAGATATACAGTTCGCAGTCAACTTGGTCTGTCAACGGATGCATGCACCAACAATGGCTGACTTTAGTTTGTTAAAAAGGATCTTAAGATATCTTAAAGGAACATACACAATGGGAGTCAATCTGTTTTCAAACACAGACTCTGTTCTTCGTGCTTATAGTGACAGTGATTGGGCAAATTGCAAGGAAACGAGAAGGTCAACTGGTGGTCTGTGTACGTTTCTTGGTTCGAATATCATCTCTTGGTCTGCAAAGAGACACGCTACTGTCTCAAGGTCATCGACAGAGGCTGAGTATAAGACTCTCTCTCTGGCTGCTATAGAGTTGAAGTGGATCAGTCAGCTACTAGAAGCAATCGGTCTCCCACAGCCTGAAACGCCTGAGTTGTATTGTGATAACCTTTCAGCGGTTTATCTCACTGCAAATCCTGCTCTTCACTCTTGGTCCAAACATTTTGATGTGGACTTTCACTATGTTAGAGAAAGAGTTGCTCATGGAGCCCTGGTTGTCAAACACGTTCCAAGTAAGGTGCAACTGGCTGACATCTTCACTAAGTCCCTTCCACAAACCTCCTTCTTTGACTTAAGGTACAAACTCGGTGTTGATACTGCACCAACCCCAAGTTTGAGGGGGTGTATCAATAGAACAGATATACTTCTGGCTCCATCAGAAGGTTTGAAGAATGGACTCTCACACATGGAAGAAGCCTGTATCGAAGTTACAAACGAGATGGGCCGATGTGATGAAAACAAGCCCACAACAAATGAAAACAAGCCCACAACAATTCAAGCTCTTCTCCTCTATAACGGTAACAAACATGATCAGTCATACAGAGCTTATCCTCAGTAAAAAGGAGTCAATGGTATGGTAAAGACAGCTCACACAATCCAGCTACAAAACCGATTTGATACCCTGCAAGAGTGTGCTATGGCGTGTAGCTAAATTGTCTTTTTCTGCTTTAGGGCAACCTTAGTATCCCCTATATAAAGATACACTACTCTGTATGACATTTCCCAAATTTTATGAATCAATAAAGTTGTCTTTTGCTATTTTTCAAAGTTTCGTTTTTACTCTCAGGTTCTATCTAATATCTATAGTCAAAGTAATGACTAAAGTCGTTTTTCTAAATAGAGTTTTATCCCCTAATTCTAAAACAAAGAAGTATCTTTTGCAATGAAGAAGAATTGCGCCATGCTTTGAGTTTGATTAAACGTGAAAACTTTATGGTAAAAAAATGACACGTATGAAAATGTAAAGGAATGGAGGAAAACGGCACGCATGTATACTCTGTGTTTTTTTACTTGTCAATTTGTATGCCGACATAAATATAACGGAAATAGACAGACAAAAAAGGCACGCAATACTACTATATACAATTCTACGTGTATGGGATTATGGGAAAGCTTTGAAATTCGCTATGAAGAAACGAACTCGGTATTCACGTATCCGAATCAAACTCAATACAAACTTCAAGTTGTTTTAATACAAACCATGCCTTCGCTGACTCCATTGCAAAACTCACTTGGTGACGGCTTCCTTGTAATCCCCTAATGAGTATCTTCTTTCAACTAGGTGATTACACACACTCTATGCAGGATAAATATTAATCATATTTTTTTAATTTGATAATATATATATACAACTTAAACATGCTAATTAATATTTATAATTGCAAATTTATACATAGATTATGCAATTATAAATAATAGTTACAATTATATTTATTTTGTAATATAATTACATAAATACTAAATAATTATTGATTTTTTATAATTAACTTTAATAATATTTTCTATATGCATGAAATTGCATATTTGAAATATTAAATATACTAAGTTAGATTAATATATATCATCTAACCGGTTCAAAATCAGACTAAGATATTTTGTTTTTGATATAAAATAATTGAATTATAATATACATTAAAATATTTAGATCTTTTTGTTAAATAGATTATATAGTTATTTTTTTTAATAAAATTATGATAAAAAAATATGATATAAAAAATATAATATTTAGTAACATAAGTAATACTATGTATTAAATTTTTATAAATAAATTGATAAGAAATAGAAAAAGAAAAAATATATTTAAAAATTAAATATTGAATATTAAATATATAATTGTTATAAACTAATCTCTAATCAAATTAATGTTAATAGCATATAATTATTTTAGTAAAGTAAGTATTTTTCTATATGTGTTTTGAAAAGTTCTCTTATAATGACACATCAGCATGATACTCTTGTAAATCACACATCAAGTGAAAGTTATTTTTAAATTGTCTTTCTTAACTAATAATATAATATTAGATGTTAAAAAACAAAGTTAATTTTTTAACTTTTTAAAGAAAAAATTAGCATATTTTTACAACGACGAAAATAATCAATATAATTCTATCCTTACTCATGTTTTTGTTATACTTATACTGTGACGTGTGGGCAATGCAAATGATCACTATCATGTAACGTGGGATTACTCATACAATCGTCCGCATAAAAAAAATAAAGTTAAGCACAAAACAATGAAACATATGATGACACGAGATACTAGATATTTTATTAAATATTTTACCCCGCATATTTTATTAATTTATATAGCTAGTTATTAGTTTATCGATGTATAAATCAGTCTAAAATTAATTTGAATCTAAAAATGTACAGTAATAGATCGAATATTGATTTACAAAATCTATATGATATGTAAAAATTGTCATATTAATTGTTACAAATAATTTCAACAGTATTACTAGGTTGATGAAACATTGTTAGACTCGAGAGAGAAAATCTCTTTTACTCCTTACAAATACTTTTGTTCTATATGACTATATACATCATAAGTAACACTAACAACGTCAATTAAAGAACAAAAGTTTCATGCTCACAAGTCACAACCCAAACTTCCTTCCTCTTCTTCCCATAATTGTTGGTGCATGCTGGTTCTATCATTCTACTTACTACAAAAACTTAGAGTTATTATGATCAAATATTGATAAATTAGCTACCACAACATATCGGTTTTTTTTTTGTCAACTAAATATATCAAAATATTCCGTTTTAAGATCGTCAGACAGAGTCGGTTCTCTAGTCTCAGCCAGAGTGGATTCAGTGGCGCCGGTAGTGGTGGCTTTATCTGAAGAATGAACTTAGCACAGATCCAAGGTTTGCTGGAGAACCGATTTGGTTTATTCTGGTTGTTTTCCATTTATTTTGGTTTAATTTTGGTTCAGTTTCTCAATGTAAACCACGGTCGACTCCTGCTTTAGGGTCGGTTTAATATAATATGATTTTTTTTGTTTAATGTTACAGTTCAATTTAATATACAAAGTACTGATGTTAAGTTATAATTATTTTTGATATGTTCGGTCTGTTACATTTGTTTAGTCGCTCAAAACGGAAATTTTATCCGATTTTAAGTCACCTTAGAAACAACATTGTCTAATTTGGATGTGTTCGACTCAACATAAAAACATTCTAGCCGGGTGACTTGAAAGGCCAAAATTCATGTCGAGTTTTGCTCCAGAGACGTGTTAGTTGAACGACAAGTAAGCTGAGTCTAAATGGGAATGAGGATATTTCTATGTTCCTTGGGTTGGATAATCTGGTGAAGATATAGTAATTGGTGAGCTAACTTACCAACGCAACAATGGTTACAGAAAATAAAAAACAATGCTGCTTTTTTTGTTAAAGTGAAAAAATTATCGATGAAAATCTAGTATAAGATTAAAAAAAAAACAATGCTTTCAGATTTGAAACATTAAATGTATCACACAAAAAAAGATTTAAAATATCTAAAAGTTATGCAATTTTTTTTCATTTTTAATTTTGTAGAATTTGTGGATTTTTTTTAGAATGTTATAGCCAACCCTCAATTATTGTTATTTCAAAATATGGTTGATATCTTTCTAGTCCTTTTTCATTATTTGGTTATACCACAAGTCTAAATTTAATGCACAAAAATAAAAGAAAATACATACATATCTTTTCAGATTTATGTAAAACAATTGCTAAAATTCTTTTTATCTCAATTTGCAAAGGATTTACTTGCTAATCAGGTTCAGCAAATTAAAATTGCAAATCTGACTGAAATAATATTCATTTCTATGTACAAATAAGAAATCACAAATTCCTTTTTTGCAAATATTTTTCGTTTAATGGTTCCCGCTGGGAGGTGTGTATAAGTTTTCCTTTCACTTCACATTTCAGTTTCTCCTATTTTTTTTCTTTTTTTTTGGGTGGGTGCAAGCAAATGTTAGTTTCTCTTTTAATTTTCCCTTTCTACTAAATTTTGTTAGAAAAATGAATCATCTAAAAAAAGATTCAAGATACATTGTAATTCTCAGCGTACTACCATTTACCTTTCTCCTCATCTTCTTAACCACCGTCGTTTCATCTCATTCACCATCATCAACCCTCCACAAAACGCAGCGTTTTGCATCCTCCGATAACATCACCGAGCTCGTCGTCGCCACTTTAAACCAAACCATCTCCAAGGTCAATCTCTCTTCCTCCAACTTCTCCCATCTCCAAAACCGTCTCGGCTCCAACATTAGCCATCGCGACCGTTGCGCATTCCAAGACTGTCTTGAGCTACTCGATGACACCGTCTATGATCTCACCACCGCGATCTCGGAGCTCCGATCTCTTCCTCCGGTGCTCCACAACGTCAATATGTTGCTTAGCGCCGTGATGACGAACACACGAACGTGTCTTGATGGCTTCTATTCTAGCGACGACGAGGACGACGAGAATTCGAATAATGATAATAAGATATATGGAGTGGCTGAGAGCATGAAGGAGAGTCTTTTGAATATCTCTAGAAACGTTAGAGAATCACTAGCTATGCTTGATGAGAATATTCCGGGGAATATTCCGGGGAAATTAGAGAAAGATGTTAAGTTTCCGATGTGGGTCTCAGGGAGTGACCGGAAACTCCTTCAAGATCCGGTGAATGAGACTAAGGCTAATATCGTGGTGGCTCAAAATGGTACCGGAAACTTCACAACCATCGGGGCCGCTGTATCGGCCGCTCCCAACTCGAGCGAAACCAGGTAACAAAAAAAAATGTTAGGTTTGATTGGTAAGTAACATATAGATGACGATATCATATTGCATGTTTTACCAATTACGAAATTATATATAAATCACTTTTGTATTTCATTTTGAAAATTTTCAGTGTTTTCTTTTACGTCTTTATGATTAATTTCTTCTTTTCTTTTTGGTTTGATTTTGTTTTATGTTTTCTTTACGTAGAAGCTAGAATTCGGTCCCAAAAAAAAATTCATTATTGGGCAGGGTTTAGTAAAGAAAACATTTTTTGTAAATTAAGCTCAATTTTTGCGCTCAATTCTTCAATTTTTACTCATGAATTACAAATTATTCAATTGAGCGCATAAATTCTTTAAAATAATTTCATGAATAGACTGCTAAGTTGAAGAAGTATTTATAAACTCAAGTGAGAAATTCTTTGTTCTGTATCATCACAGGTACAACGTATTTCCAAATTTTTGAAGAAACTTTTTTCTTTGAAGGCAGTTTTCTTGTTTCAGAATTTTGTTTCAACAAAAATATCTTACAATTAAGTAGTACTCGTCACAGATAAAATAATGACAAATTAACTTAAAGAACAAGACCCGTGAGTGTAATATTCATTATTATTATTTTGGTTAGATTTGTGATATATATAACATGTGGGGTATATTTCGAAAACATTGAAATACCGAGGGAGAAGACGATGATAATGTTTGTCGGGGACGGAATCGGACGGACAATATTAAAAGCTAACCGAAGCTCCGCAGATGGATGGACGGCATTCAACTCTGCTACCGTTGGTAAGTTTTCTTCTTAAATAAATCATGTTATTAGCCATATTTCATTTAGTTAGTTCATGTTTCTTATAATATATTTGTTGTAAATTATAATTTACACGTACGTTTTGGTATATATGCATGCAGGGGTGAGAGGTAGTGGCTTCATAGCTAAGGACATATCATTCGTGAACGATGCAGGACCGACCAAACACCAGGCAGTGGCGTTGCGAAGCAGTTCTGACCTCTCTGCTTACTACCGATGCAGCTTTGAAAGCTACCAAGACACCATCTATGTCCATTCACACAAACAGTTCTATCGAGAATGTGATATTTATGGCACGGTCGATTTCATATTTGGTGACGCATCGGTTGTGTTCCAGAATTGTAGTCTCTATGCTCGTAGACCAAATCCTAACCAGAGAATCACATATACCGCTCAAGGCCGAGAAGATTCAAGTCAACCAACGGGTATTTCTATAGTTCATTCCAGGATTTTGGCTGCACCGGATTTGATCCCTGTGAAAGCTAAGTTCAAAGCGTACTTAGGTCGTCCATGGCAATTATATTCTAGGACAGTTATCATAAAATCGTTTATTGATGATATTGTTGATCCTGCTGGATGGTTGAAATGGAAAGATGGTTTTGCACTTGATACCTTGTATTATGGAGAGTATATGAATGAAGGGCCCGGTTCGAACATGACAAACCGGGTCAAATGGCCTGGTTTTAAACGTATCGAAACCGAAGTAGAAGCAACTCAATTCACTGTCGGTCCGTTTATTGAAGGTAACAAATGGCTTAATTCTACCGGAATTCCCTTTACTCTTGATCTCTAATCTTTTATTTTAAAGTTGGATACAATATTATAAACAAAATTTGTGTTACTAGCTACTTCAAAGGGATTGTAATTAAGCATGGGATCAAGTCATTTAAGACTAATGTCCTTCCTCTAATAACATTATAGAGTAGCTAGTTCTCTCTCTCTTTTTTTTCTCATTAGTTGATGCAAAATAAAAGCAAAACAAAATCGCGAACTGTGGTGGAGGGAAATCAAATCTTCCAGTTAAAACTCAAATTTTTGGTGAGTTTCAGTTTATAATATTTTGATTGAAGTTCGTTTGTATATATGCTTGGAAAATCTGTAATCTATGGATTTTACGTAGTTTGGTAAAATATTGATGAAGTTTTAATGAATATTGTTATTCAATTTGAACAAAGACTTCCTTACTCAAATATTATTACCATGTGTGACTATATTGATCGTATGTTAAAACAATTACTATAATCTAAAGGAAATGAGTTTGACCAAAACGTTTGCCTTCTATTTAATCTTTGCTGTTATCATTCTTCCCTTTATTATGTATCGTTACCTTTCGAAGTCAATATAAGACCACACCCAACACTTATTATAAATTTCAGCTTTGTCATAAAAAAATTCTATGTTTCATTACGATCTTGAAGAAAAAAGATGAATAATCCAACTAGAAAAACATCAAAACACATATTGATTCTCAACATACCATTGACCTTTCATCTAATCTTCTTTGCCACAGTCGTTTCTTCTCATTCACAATCCAACATCCACAAAACTCAGCTTTTAACCAAATCCAATGACACCACTGAGCTCGTCGTGGCCACTTTAAACCAAACCATCTCAAAGGTCAATCTCTCTTCCTCCAACTTCTTCGACCTTCAAAACCGTCTTGGTCCAACCCTAACTTTCCGAGATCGCTGCGCGTTTGAAGACTGTCTCGGGCTACTCGATGACACTATCTCCGATCTCAAAACCGCAATCTCCAAGCTCCAAAGTTCCTCTTTTGGGTCCCATGACGTTAGTATGTTGCTTAGCGACGCCATGACCAACCAAGACACATGTCTCGAGGGTTTCACGGCAAGTAACGACGAGAATAATAATGATAGGACTTATGAATTGAATGAGAGCTTGAAGGAGAGCATCTTAAACATCTCTAACAACCTCGGTAACTCTCTAGATATGGTTCAGAAGATTCCGGGGAATAAACATTTCCCTGACGTTGAGTTCCCGAGTTGGGTCTCAGAGAATGACAAGAGACTCCTTCAGGCTTCGGTGAAAGAGACTAAGTTTAATCTCTCTGTGGCTCAAGATGGTTCCGGAAACTTCACAACCATCAGTTCTGCGGTCTCGGCCGCTCCTAACTCGAGCGAAACCAGGTACTTAATAACTCAACGTAGTAAAGCATCAACGTCATATTGGTACTAATTTATATATCTTGGGAATTATTGTTAAGTAATATTGGTAGTAATTGGTGATGTTGAAAAAAAGAAATGATGTCTAAGGTCATTAAGGGATACACATATGCATGTGTTAGATTTATCATTGTGATTAAAAAAGGTGGATTCTAATGTGATATGAAATTTTGATGATACAGCTATATATGTAGATGTGATGGACTCTTATCATTTCGTCAAGATATGGGTCTAGTATTAATTTTTCAAAAATATTGGTATAGATTTACGATTTATATAAAAGGTGGGGTATATTTTGAGAACGTCGAAATACCAAAGAAGAAGACAATGATAATGTTTGTCGGAGACGGTATCGGAAAAACAATCATAAAAGCAAACCGCAGCCGCGTTGATGGATGGTCAACATTTCAATCTGCTACTGTAGGTCAGTAACGACTATAATTTAATGGGCTGAGACCAGGTTATATACATATCTTGAGCCCAAATAAATATATCTATCCACAGAGCCACAACAAATAAAAAAATTTGATATAAGTTACTACTTACTTGCATGTTTTCTTTTGCATCTTCCTATCCTTGTTGTAATCCATGAGTACTAATTTATTTATCAATTGGTGATGCAGGCGTGAAAGGTAAAGGCTTCATAGCTAAGGGCATATCATTTGTGAATTTTGCTGGACTGGCCAAACACCAAGCTGTTGCATTGCGTAGCGGTTCTGATCTCTCTGCGTTTTACCAATGCGCGTTTGAAGGTTACCAAGACACTCTCTATGTCCATTCAGCCAAACAGTTTTACCGAGAATGTGATATATTTGGTACAGTAGATTTCATATGTGGTAACGCAGCTGTTGTGTTCCAGAATTGTAGTCTTTATGCTCGTAAACCAAATTTTAACCAGAAAATCGCGTTTACCGCTCAGAGTCGCAACCACTCTGATCAGCCAACAGGTATTTCTATGATTAATTGTAGAATCTTGGCCGGAGATGATTTGATACCAGTAAAAGCAAACTTCAAGGCATATTTGGGTCGACCATGGAGACGATATTCTAGGACGACTATTATAAAATCGTTTATTGACGATTTGATTGATCCTGCCGGATGGTTGGAGTGGCAAAACGATTTTGCTCTTGAGACTTTATATTATGGAGAATATATGAATGAAGGACCAGGGTCAAACATGACAAACCGGGTCAAATGGCCTGGTTATAGACGCATGCAAACCGCAATGGAGGCAACTCAATTTACAGTCGGTCCATTTATTGATGGTAACACATGGCTCAATTCAACTGGTATCCCATTTCATCTCGGTTTGTAACCGTTAATTTTTTTTTGATAATTAGTAGAAGATGCATAATAATAATAATCAAGCAAAGTGTTGTAACCACTATATTGGATCGTAAACATGGGATCAAGTCATTTGGACTTGGACTTTTAAAATGATCAACATTCTACATTAGTTTTATGACTGTAGTGGTAGTATATATATCCAACTCGCGTAAACAATGATAATTATATCTCACAGCAAGAGGGATTCAAAGAAAGAATATAATTATATCGATAGTATATATATGACAGTAATGAAATGGTTTCATATTTATAAGCATATCATGATCAAATTAAACTAGAATTTAGTCAAACAAACTTAGTTTATCTGTTCAAATTTGTAATTTAAAAAAAAAATCTTATGTAATTTTATATTGAGATGAATGCAATTTATAGTTTTTACCATCTGTTTTCTTGGTCGTTCCAATAATGGGAAAACTTTTACAGAGAAGCAGGAAAAGAAGAATAAGAACACGAATCCAAAGTCAAGTTTTTCCTTTTGCTCTTTACATCGTGTTTTGTTTTGGAGGGTCATAATGCATGTGGAATTATCACAGGAGCGCACATGATAGTACGACATTCCCATATCCTCTCCATTATTATTCAATGCTACTCTTCATACATATTGATATAATATACATATATGTTTATACATACACAGCTTCTACAATTACTTATATTACGATTGCTCAAAATATTTAAACAACATTATCCACATGTGGTTCAGTTTACTCAAAGAGTAGAGGATAATTTTTGTTTTAATTACCTAAGAATAGAGGATAGTACTTACTTCTCGTTTGTTTGCGAATTTGAATATGATATTACAATTAAGGAATTTTTTGTTGACAGTATCTAATTTGGTTTGACAGTATCAGTTTTAAATATCCGAACGAAAAAAAATATAGCTCTCTCAAAAATATTTGAATCACAATTTCCATTGAATATGCCGTATGAAATATGACAGATATTACTTTTTTTTTTTTAACGAATGATAGATATTACGTATATACATATGTAGTATATTAATTTAAAAGATAGATATACAGTAAAAAATCTATAAATTAATAATGTTGAGACTTTGGTATTTTACTAATTTATAGAGTTATTAATTTATAAATTTCAAATAAAAAATATATTTTTTTAATAATTTTAAAAAGATTTTTTTTAAAAATTCTACTCTTTAAAACATTCTTTTTAAAATTAAAGATGATTATAAGAAATTTTAAATTTAAAATAAATAAATTTTTTATCAAACTCATATTTTAATAGATTATATCATTTTTATATTTATATTTTATTTTATTTACGATAATTATTAATTTATGATATTAATAAATTCATATATTTACATAGGATTTTTTTTTAAATTATTATTTTATTATCTTATCGATTTGTGTTATAATTTAAATCAAGACCATAAAAATTATTAATTTATAAAATTTATTAGTTTATCGAATATTATTTATAAAATTTTTATTGTAATTTTATATTACACTTAGATTTTAATTAAAAAATATAGTTGATTGTCCTAGTTACATCTTTGTTATATACATTGACCATATCACAAATGACGATGATCCTTCACAACAAAAAGACTTAACAATCCGTAACACACATTTATTTGGGATCATAACATCATTCAACCTGTAACGCACTTAGACTTTCAAAAAAAATTCAGGTCATAAAATTTTAAAAATAAAGATTAAACCTGAAATATGTGTAAAAGAATTGATTCATCATGAATCAATCACTTTTATTAAAAAAAAAGATTCAATCACTGTACCAAAAACTTCCACTAAAATTATGTTCAATTGAATAAGAAAAAGTATGCTACATCAATTAGATTGATTTGACCAAATTTGTCTTTATCAAATTTTGTTTTATAATGACGTAAAAAAGACAAATATTTGAGACCCCAAAAATCTAAAATAGTTCAAATTGAGATCATTGAGAAATCTAAACCATTTTAAATTTGAAGTTAGTGAAAATATCAAATATTAAATTAAATTTCTTTTCAGTTTAAAACCAATTGACAATGATTAGATTAACCTATGTTTTAAACTAATTTGTCAACATTCAATGTGGGATATTTATGCCATGCTCCATCAAAATGATAGCTCTCACGGCCATTGATTTTGGTTTCGTACATGAATCAAAGAAATCAACTTTGGATCAGATGAAACCAATTTTAGGTTGGTCTGTTTGTAAATCGGGTTGGATATTGTAACTATACTTTGATACCATATGAAGTTATATATATATATATATAAATATATATATATATAACTCAAAACTAATTACAGTAAATGAATTAGCCCACATTGCACGTATATTATTTAGGGTTTTTGCCGACTTCTGAGATATCGTTCCATAAAATAGAATTGTCTCGATAAAGTGAAGCAGCATTTATCTGCAATGTAATTTGGGCCCTCGACGTTTATTTTTAATTTTCCGTAAATTAAGTGATTGTCTTGCTTACAAGTTATGACAATCATTGCTGTATCGCATTTACCGTACAGTATGATTCAAATAACTGTAACCTTCTTTAGCAGAAAACATATCAGTGCAATTAGCACCACTAATATGTCACGGATTCGACTAAAAAGGGAATACCACTAATGTAGTTTCTAAATAATTGTTATAATGGCCAGAGTTTATAGTTCATCATAGATTCTTATGAAAAGGCTAGTCACATGCACACATGTATGTGGAATGATTAAAACTTTAATTAGTCATAATTGAATATCTCATCATCATTATCGAACAATCTACTTAAATAAACGTCCTCGCATTGACAACGGTTAACTGTTTAAAGGTAAACTGCTGCCATTATTTCTTTGGCATAAATAAAATATAATTCGCGAGAAAAACTAAAATTGAATAAAAAGTGATACATGATAATAGACCATTTCGTTAAACTTATAGTTGGTAACATGAGATCTGTACATAATGATAGAAAATAAAAAATACTCAACGAAATAAATCTACATATCGAAAGCTGCAAAATAAAACTATATGTGTGTTTGGATAAATTTCAGAATAGCGGAATATACTATAAATTATATAGTATATATATATTCTTCACATATATATATTAAGTATTATTTGATAGAGTTGTCAGATTTTATCTAGTATTCATAGATATATAACATAATTTTACTATAAACAATTTTGTTTACTTTTTCTTAACAGTTAAATTTTTCATAGGTAAAATACAAAATATTTATTTAACTGGTTCTCAGCAAAATAAGTTACTACTAAATATTTACTTGTTTGCGTAATGAACTTTCATTTGCTTTTTAAAGCTTAAGCATAAAACTTACGTTTTGTTTAATGTTTTAATTTTTTTTTGTCTTACAGAAATAAGTCTCATATAAATGAACAAACATGTCTAAGTCTAAATAACATGATTCTGCGGACTTTTTGACGTTTAGACAAGTAAAATAGAAATGACCATAACTTGAGTTATGAAGAAGTCAGAAAGAATTAGAAGACAAAGATAAAAAAATCAAATTATTTCGGATGCGAAAGAAAAAAAGGATTTGCAAAGTATCAGTCGATTTAGGAACCACTTTAGAGTAAAAGATAGATGAAATGTCACAGCTGATCGAGAGAGTAGCTAGAGATAGCAAGAAAATGACTGAAATGTGAGGGAGACTAGATCTCCGAGAATGAAGCGTTTTAGAAATCAACTAAAGAAAAGTCGAAAGTTCAAATATAAGTAAGGAAAAAAGAGGTATATTTAACCTAACATATTGATACTCAGACCCTAATAACACTCTCTATTGCTGAAATGACACGAGTTTAGGACAAGTGACATTTTCTATTTTAATTATACGTGGTGATAAGAGATTTGTCTGACTCTTAAGAAAAATATTTATCTCCAACATTTAGTATTTTACATATTTATTTTTATTGGTAAAAAAATTGTAATCGCGTCAAGAAAAAATCAATTCTGCAATTCCATGGATTGCCAGTAAAAAAGAATCTCAAATCATGAAATCCAAAAATTATATTGTGTGAGTACCCACACTTTAAAGATGTGTTCCCTAATTTATTTAGTGAAACACTTTAATCTGTTTCATATAATAACTCAAAGTAGTAAATTAAATTAACGAAAAAGTTAGTAAATTAAATAAACAATGAAAAATGGTAGTAAATTAAATCGAACAAATCAAACCATTAACAAAAGTAACGTTGGTCCAGTGACGTTGTTCAAGTAGTAGAGCGATTGTTATGCAGATCAAAGTTTTTCTTATTTTGCTAATAAATGCAGATCAAAAAGTTTCATAACGAGTTTTACCATTACTCTGGATCTATCATTAATCACTTATAGACATGTTAGGTGATACAAATATTCAACCTTCCACAAATCTCGAATGTATGTATTTTGGTCTAATAATTTCGCCAATTACCAAAAAAAAAATCAAAATATTTACCAGGAAATATATAACATAATTTGTATAAAAGTAACTTATTTATTTTTGAAAACTTTGGAAAATATTGAATATTCAACAAACAATTGATGATACATATGGTATGTAATTTCACTAGGCATCATTGTACTCAAGTTCGAACAATCGGCAAACCTGAAACAATATTTTTGTTCACCGAATCAAACTATAGTAAGTTATTAAACCAAACAAAAAAAGAAGAAGATCGTTTTGTCTTTTACAAACTTTACAAGCACCGAATCTTATCCAACTATAAGATATGTAATCACATACATGCAAGAATCAAATCAGATAGAGAAGTAAAATGAATCTTCAGTCATAAGTTAGAATGCGAATGGGCTTCCCCATCTCCCAACGAGTCGAAACAAGCAGAAGTACGGACAATAACTTATTTTTGAATATTGCTTAAATACCCCTCAAATATTTATTTATTGTGGTTATAACCAGGAATTTTCCAATTGGTCAAATTCTCTTTCTTGGCTACATTTCTTTTCTTCTTACAAACTCATTTTTATCATTTTGTTTTTTACCACAAAAAGAGGAGTCAAAAAGTTTTTTACTTTGCCACAGAAAGGAAAGAGGAGAGGGACAAACCTTTCTCCCCCCCCCTATAAAGAGCAGAGCTACTTCCTCTGTTTCCCACTAAGCAGCTTCTGCAATCTGTTCGCTGATTGGTTAATAGAAGCTCTCTCTCTCTTTCTCTCTCAGCGAAAATGGCTTTCCTCTTTTCTTCTTCATCATATGCCTTGACAGTCATCATTTTCCTCTCTTTCTTCTTCTTTCTCTGCAATGGCTTCTCTTACTCTTCTTCTTCTCTCTTCAACACCCATCACCATCGTCACCACTTCGCCAAGCACAACTACAAAGACGCTCTCACCAAATCCATCCTCTTTTTCGAAGGCCAAAGGTCTGGGAAGCTTCCTTCCAACCAGAGAATGACTTGGAGGAGAAACTCTGGTCTCTCTGATGGCTCTGCTCTTCATGTAATCTACCTCAACTTTCCTTAATCTCTCCTCTTTCTTTTTTTTTTTTTGGAGATTTTCGGTTTGTTTTTATGGAGAATACGAACTGAGTTTGCTTCTTCACTGAGAGATCTCAGCAATGTAGGTCAAATTTGTATCAATATCGTCAAAAGATTCAACCTTTATTCAGTGGTTTGCGTTTGCAAAAAAAAAAAAAAAAAAAAACAGAGGATAAAGTTAGGGTTTTGGTTCTCTTTCCCCTTTTCGAAAATTACCTATCTTTTTATGAATTGGGTTTTATTTGTTGGTGTCAGATCTCAAGATTCTCAACAATGTAGGTTGATTCCTGTATCAATTTCATCAGAAAGATTCAATCTTTGTCTAAATGGGTTTGGTGGATAAAAACAAATTTTAGGGGTTTTGTAATTTTTCCTCTTTGAAAAAAATCCCTAATTTGTGTTCAATTGTTTTTTTTTTGTTTTTCCCGAAGGTGGACTTGGTTGGAGGATACTATGATGCAGGAGACAATATCAAATTCGGATTCCCAATGGCATTCACAACAACAATGCTCTCATGGAGTGTAATTGAATTCGGTGGTCTCATGAAATCTGAATTACCAAACGCTAAAATAGCGATTCGTTGGGCCACGGATTATCTCCTCAAAGCCACTTCACATCCTGACACCATTTATGTTCAAGTTGGTGATGCAAACAAAGACCATGCTTGTTGGGAAAGACCAGAGGACATGGACACACAAAGAAGTGTCTTTAAAGTAGACAAGAACACTCCTGGTTCTGATGTCGCCGCTGAAACCGCCGCAGCTCTCGCCGCCGCCGCCATTGTTTTCAGAAAATCTGATCCTTCTTACTCCAAAATCCTCCTCAAACGAGCCATTAGGGTAAAACCATTAAACCTTTCTCAGGCATTTTCTTCTTCAGAAAAAAACACTAATTAATTGTTCTTTCTTGTGTGGAATTTAAGGTTTTTGCATTTGCGGATAAATACAGAGGAACTTACAGTGCAGGATTGAAACCAGATGTTTGTCCATTTTATTGCTCTTACTCTGGTTATCAGGTAAATGGGTTTCTCTAACACAACCAACAAAGCAACCGTTTTGGAAATTATTTTTTTTTCATTAAAGAGAGAATGAAATAAAAGAATGATTTTTCATTTATTTTGCAGGATGAATTGTTGTGGGGAGCTGCTTGGTTACAAAAAGCGACAAGGAATCTAAAATATTTGAATTACATTAAAATCAATGGACAAATCCTTGGAGCTGCTGAGTATGATAACACTTTTGGTTGGGATAACAAGCATGCTGGAGCCAGAATTCTTCTTACAAAGGTAAGAGTATTTAAAATAAAATAAAAATTGATCCATATAAAGTCCATTTCTGTAGAATAAAACGCTAACTCAGTGTGATTTATTTATTTTTATTCTGTTGTGAAGGGGTTTCTGGTTCAGAATATGAAGACACTTCATGAATACAAAGGTCATGCTGATAATTTCATTTGCTCTGTTATTCCTGGAGCTCCTTTCTCTTCTACTCAGTATACTCCAGGTTTTTACATTTTTACCACCCTCCATTTCCACTAATTTACATCTTTGCTCCTCCACTAAAGAATAAGATTTTAATTTTATGCGATTTATTTTGTGATATATAATTATACTTTCCGGAAGCCATATGATTTTTTTTTTTTTGGTTTTCTTTACACTTTTTTGCTGACAATTTTTCCATATGATATTCTTTTTGATAAAATAAGTAATTTATTAAAAATAATGCTAAACAATGAAAAAAATAAAATGGTCTAATACTACTATTTTCTCTATGGAATATTAAGTATTTATTATTACATATATTATGCAGGTGGATTATTATTCAAAATGGCAGACGCCAACATGCAATACGTGACGTCAACATCGTTCTTGCTCCTAACCTACGCCAAATACTTAACCTCTGCTAGAACCGTCGTCCATTGCGGTGGCTCTGTCTACACTCCCGGTCGCCTCCGCTCCATCGCCAAGAAACAGGTCTGTTTTTTAGATTTTAGACCATTTTGTCAATTCATAAAAATCTGGACTATTTCTCTAGATAAACTTTAGTACATTCTTTTTAATAATTTTCGGCTTATTAAATTAATATAGGTGGATTATCTACTTGGAGACAATCCATTAAGAATGTCTTACATGGTTGGTTACGGTCCAAAATTCCCACGGCGAATCCACCACCGTGGCTCCTCATTACCTTGCGTTGCAAGCCACCCGGCCAAGATCCAATGTCACGAAGGCTTCTCCATCATGAACTCTCAATCTCCAAACCCTAATTTCCTCGTTGGTGCAGTTGTTGGTGGTCCGGACCAGCACGATCGCTTCCCTGACGAACGGTCTGACTATGAACAGTCCGAGCCAGCTACTTACATCAATGCACCACTCGTTGGAGCTCTTGCCTACTTCGCTCACGCCTATGGTCAACTCTAGTTGTTTATCGTTGACTATAATCTAGTAATGAATGTGTTAGTTTAAGTTAAGCCAAAAAAAAGTGAAGGACGTTATCTTTATTTTTATTTTTAGTATACATCTTGGATCGAAAATCGAATCACAAGAGGACATTGGTCCGAGGGATGGGTTTATTTGGTTCGTTATTAAATAGCGTCAAGTGTAATCTTATCTTTCAAAAAAAAAGTGTAATCTTATCGTGGTTATTAATGTAATCGTCCTTTAAATGATGCTACCAATGTTGCTCTCTTTTGTATGTTTCTGTGATACTAATTTTAATATTGTTTTCGGACAATGGACGGAATCTCCAGCTGTTTAACGGTATTATAGATGAGATTGTGATTTCTTGATTGGTTCCCGGCATCTTGGAGTGTTGGGATATATAGAGAAAACTAAGAAATAATGTCAAGGCTACTAATATTAGTAGCATAC
The DNA here is from genome assembly GCF_000478725.1 of Eutrema salsugineum. Lineage (NCBI taxonomy): Eukaryota > Viridiplantae > Streptophyta > Magnoliopsida > Brassicales > Brassicaceae > Eutrema > Eutrema salsugineum. The sequence continues at coordinate 1,078,572 of NW_006256756.1, read as the reverse complement.
AGTTATTTTTTTTTATGAAGACATACACTTATTTTGTATAGTTACCATCATGCGATCGAATCACTGAAATTTTAGTTTTACTAGTATATTATTTGGTGTGTGTTATTAACATTTTAATTCTTAAAGAAAAGTAAGAAAGTAGGATAATTCACAAAAAAATGAGCATCCAAAATCTTGCTTTGGCGTGGAGGGGACATTTTAAAGATTTGCAATAATTTAATTCAACAGGTCAAGTGGAATTTCGAGTTCCGGGATTTATTGGTCTCATTAAACAATCTCACAGAATTGAGATGCATCGAGAATCAACAGATAATAAAAATTTAAAAAGGTCACTGTGACTATGTGAGTGAGAATAAAAGTTATAGTCTTATAGACTAGTACTAAATACATATTTATCGGAATAGCCATCTGACAAAGATTTTAGTTTTCAAATACATAGCACAAATGTAGGTATTTATGTGAAGAGAAAATATATTTTCTATTGGAAAGGTAATTTTATTTTGTAAAATAAAAATACAAAGAAAAGAATAAAAATGAGTGATGATTGATGTTTATTGCATCGGGAGAATCATTTTCCACGACACGAGAAGCGAGTAATTGACCAGAGAGAGAGAAGTGTCCTTTTGGGTTTGATTCATTGGTCAATTAAAGCTGCTTTTGTCACTCTTCTCTCCTGTCAGGTTTTATTTTTCAATATCTTTATTATTTTGTGTATCTCGAAATTTATCAATAAATGGGACAATTCTTTTTTTCTCTGG